>NW_006771143.1:1933911-1935472 GCF_000442215.2 Lipotes vexillifer
GCAGGAGAAGCCGCCCATTGGCTAGAATTTGGCATGGTCAGCAGGGCCCACTGTCTTTCTCGGTTTGGGAGGAGGGTGGGAGAGGCGCTTAGGTCCCCCCCCCACCCCTCGCCGTCACCATAGTAACGAAACTTAGTGGGTGGGGCCGCCTCTCCACTCTCCCACCTCCAGCGGTGGGAACAATTTTGGTCTAGTTGGTGAACTAGTAGGGGAAAGAATTGACTGGAATTTCTGCTTTAGAAGAGCCTTTATAAAGGGGGTAGGAAAGAGACCAGAGAGCCAACAGAGACCCCCAACATCCTGCCCTTGGCGGGGGTTGCCTCTGGATAAAAGAAAACAAAACTTATCTCAGCCTCTACTCTTGCCTACTCACCATCCTCGAGTCCATTCTCCATACCACTGACAAAATGAATTTATTAAAATGCAATTCTGATCATGCCATTCTTCAGGTTAAAACGTTACAATGTTTGGATAAAATCTGTATTTCATATCAGGGCTTTAAAGTTCCTCCACTATCTGGTCTTACTTATTTACCTGACCAGCTGCAAACTTCACTGCACTTCCTTCCTCGGTTTCCACGGCAGGAGGATGCAGCATTGCTCTTAAGAGAACCTCTTTTGTTTAGAGAGACTTTGTGTCTCTGGAATATGCAGAGGCAATGGCGCCGGCTGGTGGGGAATCAGGAGGTTAAGACAAAGGGAGCTACAGTGCCGAAGTCCCGGGGCAGGTGAGAGCTTGGAGATCCGTGTGGCCCAGGCAGGGTGAAGAATGGGGTAGGGGAGAGTCACAGGGAAAGCAGTCAGGGTCCTAAACAGGGAGAGTGTGGTAAGACTTTGCAGACCATTGTGAGGATTTTGGCTTTTACTCTGAGGAAAAAGAAACATAGAGAAAAATTTGAGTTAAGTTTTTAAAGGATATGACTCATGTTGGGAATAGATTGGACAAGATTAAGAGTAGGAAGACCAGTTAAGGAGACGATGTAATAATCCACAAAAATGCTGATGGTGGCTTGAGCTGCCCACGGTCCAGGTGAGAAGGGGCGGGCAAGTTAATGTCAATAAAGATGGTGAGAAGTGGTCAAATTCTAGATACTTCCATGCACACTCATATTTGAAAAGACTTCTAAGATAGCCACTAGACTTTTTCCATTTACACTGAGTGGAGGGGGATGTAAGTCATTTTCTTGGGTTATTAAAAGAAAGCGGGGCTTGCCTGGTGCAGTGGTTAAGAATCTGCCTGCCAATGCAGGGGACACGGGTTTGAGCCCTGGTCCGGGAAGATCCCACATGCCGCGGAGCAACTAAGCCCGTGCACCACAACTACTGAGCCTGTGCTCTAGAGCCCGTGAGCCACAACTACTGCAACTACTGAAGCCCATGTGCCTAGAGCCTGTGCTCTGCAACAAGAGAAGCCACTGCAATGAGAAGCCCGCGCACCACAAGGAAGAGTAACCCTCACTCTCCACAGCTAGAGAAAGCAGCAACGAAGACCCAACGCGGTCAAAAATAAAATAATTTATATTAAAAAAATTTTTTAAAAAAGAAAGGGGACCCCATCAGGC
>NW_006771143.1:1935482-2014522 GCF_000442215.2 Lipotes vexillifer
GTAGGGAAACCCAGCTTACACTCCAGTAACACATGCTGTTTCCTCCTCCGTACCTTGAGTTGTTAAGCCTCTCTCTGGGGCTTCCTCTCCCCAACCGCCTTCGACTGGACAGCAACCCATAATGCTCAGTTCAATCAGCACCTTCCTTTTTGAGGCCTTCCCTAACCCCAAAGATATAACTGATTCTGACCTCAGATATGCCCCTATTCTGACCCGTATATCATAACCCAGTAACACCTGATTGCTTTCTTTCTTTCTCCATGTTCTACTGTGAGCTTCAATAGGGCAGACACTGGTCAGACTCATCTCTTTTATCACCCGTCCCCTCCATAGCCCGAAGGTGGTGCTTAGTGACTACATGGGTGTACAAGACATCAGGTAGTAAGGTAAAAGTAGGTGGCACCAAAGGAACCCAGAGACGGGGGTGTTACAGAGCTCAGTGGTTTACAATCACTGAGGATCAAATTAGGATCTTAAACCACATTAGGATCACCTGTGGAGCTTTAAAAACTACAGCTGGTGCAGAGCTGTAACACAGCCAGAGATGTATTACAATATTACAATAGACCCGGCGGTGAAGAAAAAAGAGAAGTCCGAGCATGGTGACTGGGCTGCTATCCTTCTTTACAGTTTATGAAACACTTTGGTATACATTATTGACACTCACACCAAGTCCAGGACAAAGATTTTTGCAGGAAGAAACAGGAGCAAAAATTAAAGGAACTGTCTCAGCACATACAAAGCTTCTCTATGTGCACTGTTGTTTCAGCCATACATCCTCCAAAATAGGAAGAAAAAGGCTTTTAGGTGAAATTCCATAGAGTTACCAAACTATAAAGGCAAGGAGTGAGAAGTGAAGGCAAATGATAGCAAGCTTTGACTATGAGGCTAAGACATTTTAACTTTATCCGGATGATACTGGGAAACGGTTAAAGGGCTCTGATCAGCTGAGCGAGTTTTCAGGTAAACATGGGAGATGTGTACAGATGGATTTGCACAGAGCAAAATGAGAAGTAGCAAAATGTATTAAGGAGCTATCGCACTAATTAAGTGGGCGTGACCAGCCCAAGCCAGCCATTGATTTCACTTTTCTTTCATTGAACTATAGGTTGACACCATCCTAGGTGTGTTATATTATACTATTCACTGATCAGAGGAGTTAGGAACATGATACTTTAATGGGTATTGTCAGTTAGGGTGCTAATGAGGTACACTTCTAAATTGTGCAGTTTGGAGTTAACCGATTAAACATGAATTGAACCAAGTTAGTGTTAATAACATAGTGAGGACTGAACAACGGTTATTCAAAGAAGAGTGAGTTTCAGTCATGATTACAAGGTCAGTTTCTGAGACACCATTGTTCAGATTTAATTAAATATAATAAGCATTTATGTTTGTTTCCTGAATTAAATTAATGTGACTATAGATTGATAATGGTTTGTGTGACATTTGTTCTCTGAAATTTTCTTTGGTCTCCAGCAATGTATGTAAATTATTATTGTTTATGATGTAAAAGTTTATGTTGTATTATACATATTGAGGTTCGATGTGTTGTCTGTGAACTGAGGTCATTTATGTAGAAGGTGGCATCGTTATCCTCAGTAACAGTATAAAGAACAATGTGAACGGCTTCCACGTGGTGCTCTTATCCAGTGTATTGGGCACTGTGCTAATTGCTGCACAAACATCACCTCATGTAGACACACAAACAACAGCGGGGAAAGTCATGTTATTGCCATCAGACAAGGCAACTGAGTCTCAGAGGAGTTAACTGTTCTGGTACACAGATTCTGAAAGGAGATCCAGAATGCAAAATCAATCTGCCTGAACCCATACCTGGGCTACTGGTCACGACACTCTTGAGAGAGACCTGCATGTGAAATGTCTGCTGGAAGCCTCTAGAATCTAGAAAAAGGGTTGTCAGCCCCGATGGTGTGTTAGGTTAAGATGGTGCTGGGACCCTACCCAAGACCTGTGTCCAGAGACAGTTTAGCACCAGTAGTAGTTTTTAAAGCTCCACAGGTGATCCCAATGTGATTTAAGATTCTAATGTGAGCCTCAGTGATTGGAAACCACTAAGCTCCATATTCCAGGAGGTTCCAGGAAAGCACCTGTGCTCAACTCTTTGGTTATCCCTACCAAGTAACTGAGACCTCATTTGACCTGCACCAGGCTGAGGGAAACCTTTCAAACACTGCTTTAAAGGCCTCACTATAAATTACCTTACAATGAAACACTATAAATAAGCGTTCCCTTGCAGCCACCAGTCCCTACAAATCACCCCACTTGACCCTCCCACCTGAAGACGCATCCCTGCCATGGGTTTGGTATCAGTCCTGTCCTTGGTCAGACAGAATTATCTAAGGAGCTTTAATTCTCTAACTCCATGACTCAACATCCAGATATCAATAACAGTAACCACTTATCGAGCTTCCATGGGCCAGGCATGCTGTTCAGTGCTTCACATGTGTTACTCATTTGATTCTCACACTGACCCTATGAGGTAGACGCTCTGATAATACTCATCTTACAGATGAAAAAACTGAATCTAGGGCTTCCTTGGTGGCGCAGTGGTTGAGAGTCCGCCTGCCGATGCAGGGGATACGGGTTCATGCCCCAGTCCAGGAAGATCCCACATGCCGCGGAGCGGCTGGGCCCGTGACCCATGGCCGCTGAGCCTGTGCATCCGAAGCCTGTGCTCCGCAACGGGAGAGGCCACAGCAGTGAGAGGCCCGTGTACCGGAAAAAACAAAACAAAACTGAATCTTAAGAGAAATTAAGTAACATGATCTAGGTCACCCTGCTAACCTGCAGAGCCTGGATCTTCACCTGGTTCTGCCTGACCACCGGGTCCATGTTCTTGGTTCCTCTCAATGCTCCAGGTCTCCGCGGGCGCCCCAGCGCTTCCGCAACTCAAGGGAGAAAACCTCCTTCTCACCACAAATCGTCCCTTCTATCCTTTTCCAGCTAATGTCACCTCCTCACACCTGTCACTTAAATCGAAACCTCTAGACCACCCCCGATACCCATCACCCTTGGCAACTAGTGGGTCTGATGTGACCCTCAATGGCTCTCAAACCTTCCTCTCTTCTTTCAGATCCTCACTGTGTTCTTTCCAAGATTATTTTTGTAACTCCTATAAATAGTCTCCCTATCCTAGTCCTACCTTTTTCAAATCCAAACCCCACTTCACTGGTTTTTGATTTGATTGTTTGGTGACACAAATTTGATAACACATTGAGATTTAAAATTTTTTAGTGATGCAGTGAGCCCCATTTGGTAAAACACTGATTCCTTAGCAAGGCGTTCTTCATAATATAGCTCCAACTGACTTCTTCAAAGTCCTGTCCTACTGCTCCCGGGCCCCTTGTTCTTACCCCATAAACACACTATATGCTCTTCTCTAAAGCTTATAAACTGGGGGCCCACAGAATCTGGTCTGAGAACTGTGTAGGTTCACCCAGTACTATTGTGTGTGAGCGTGAGTGTGTGTGTGTGTATTAACTGTCACCATTTAAAGAACTGGGAGAGTTCATGTAAAAATCCAGATCTCTTACTTCTCGTGACATTGCTTTGCCAGTTGCCCACAGTCCTCACCACCCCATATTGTGCCCCAACCCAACTCACCTCATGGGTTTAAATGACCTGCATGATCCTGTAGGCATTTGAGGTTGTGATCTCCACGCTGGCCATTAGGTCTCTAGGTGTACCGTGCATCTTCATGCCTTCTTATCTTTGTTCACGGCGTTTCTTCAGATTAGAGCACCCTTTCTCCACCTGGTAGAGTTTTACCTTTTAAGGATCAGATAAAGGACCACCACTGCTGTGAAGTCCTTCCAATAAAATCAGTCACCTGTGCTCAATGAGCCCATAAAGCTTTATTTCTATTTCTAGTGCAGTTCTCCCCAAACTATTAAGGGCAGTTGTATGTATGTCCTCTCCTGGCTAGATGGGAAGACGTTGAAAGTAGTTTCTGCTTTGTTCAGCTTTACACTCTCCCCGACACTGTCTACCATCAGGCCTCACCCCTTGTATTCATTCCATGAGCACTGAGTTAAGTAAATTCACTTGAAATCAAAAGCCATTTGTTGCTGCCCATTAAAGTCTTTTCATTCCCACTTTTCTGTGAATGAACAAGTAAAAAACGTATTTATTTATGTAGACAGGATCAATGAAATTATTGTTTCATATAAGCCTTGAGCAAACGTCGGTTTCTAAAGTTTCTTTAGTAAGATTATATAGCTGGTGATGAGAGCTGGCTCCACCTGGCTTCTAAGTGTATCATGCAGAGAAATGTATAAATATAACTCACTCCCTTCCTTAGTATTGCCCATATGATCAAATAATAACTAGTATTTTTTACAAAACACTTTCACACTTATGACAAATTTCTTAGGTGGTAAATACTTCATTAATCAGGTCTGCATCTTCACCTACAGTTTCTAATCTCATCGTCTCACAGGAAACTCACATTGTAAACTACTTAGTTCACTATATCTTTCTTTGAGACTTTATTTCTCTCTTTTTTTTTTGTGGTACGCGGGCCTCTCCTGTTGCGGAGCACGGGCTCCAGACGCGCAGGCTCAGCGGCCATGGGTCACGGGTCCAGCCGCTCTGCGGCATGTGGGATCTTCCCAGACCGGGGCACGAACCCGCGTCCCCTGCATCGGCAGGCAGACTCTCAACCACTGCGCCACCAGGGAAGCCCCTATTTTCATTTCTTTCACACCTTCTATTAAAGCAGAAGAATGCTGAACTCTTAAGAATCTAGATTGAGGTTGAGAAGGAAGATATTTCTTATAAGATGCACAGTAGGTAGCATACAGACCTTTCTTTAGGGAAGGAATGCCCAAAGCAGACACGAGGACGAAAAGGATTGCACACTCCTTTCTGAAGAAGCATGAGTGAAGAACCACAGTTGCTGTGGAAGCAAAATCTCAGAAGGAATGACCAGATTCTTTTAGTAGCTGCCTGTTTCTTGCCAAGACTATCTGCTGATAGCCCTAAGCCCAGGCAGCTGACTGCAATGCCTGTTGATACGTGAAAGACTAGTAACATTTTGCTGTTTCCATTCTCTCCCTATAAGAATTGAATGTGGAACAGGTGTGAGCAGGGAAGCAGAAAAGTCCCTTGGAGAGTTATAAATTAGCCTGGTCCTGGGTTGAGTTCATGGGCATCTCTGAGGAACCCCATTCCTTCCCAAGGCATTCCAAGTAGATGAAGGGAATCTAACAGGAACCAAACAGTCTGCAGTGTGTCTACATTCTAAGAAAGAATGCCAGAAATTTCAGACTCAGATTGAAATCTTTGTCATAGTTTTCTTTTCTTGTGATCCAATTTCCTCTTAATCAAGAGGGATTTTGTCTCTGCATTGTCAGACCACAGTTAACATTTTCAGATGCTGTTGAACTCTAAAAACACATCTGACAGATTTCTAGATAGAGAGTAGTCTCCCCAATTGTCTTAATCCTGGGAGGTAAATGACCTACAGGATGGAAAACTGACATCAACATATTTTTTTAAATAAATTTGTCTCACAATCAGAAGTAATTAAAGTTCTTACCTTTTTATGCTCTTAGACAGCAGTTTTCAATCAGTGTGGTTAACTACATGTCAAGATTGGAGGAAAGTATACAGTTAAAAAATCTATAGAACTGTTGTATGAAGAAAAAATTCTATTTGTCTTACTTTATTACTCAGTGTTGAGCCCTGAGCATTTTCACCTGGTTTAGGACATTTAATAGATGGTTATTTTCCTGTCCGAGTGCCCTATCTATCCAGTCCTTTTTTAAAAACTATATTTCAGTCTTTGTTCTGAGAATTGAAAAAATGGTTTTTCTGCATGAACTTGAAGTTCTGCTAAGGAAGGTTGTGTTATTAAAAGCAGAAGTTCGAGTAGGGGTTGCTTCTGATAGCATTCACTTATTTTGTCTTTAAATAGTCTGCTTTAACAAAATATTTGAAAAGATTTGTTGTAATAATCTCTGAAATTCAGTGTGTGTGTAGGTCTCAATTTAAAGATTAAAAAAAAAAATAATTGGACCGAAATTTTGACTATCATCTTGTGTATTAATAGGATTTGTCTATAAAATAATTCAAACGTGGGACTAAAACACCAGGCCCTTGTCTCCCCCCTTATCTGGGCCTCAATTTTCTCATCTGGTAAATGGAGGTTGGATGAGGTGACTTCTAAAGTCTGTATCGAATAGAGCTGAAGACAAAAAGAAAAAGGCAACTTAGGACCCTTGATGAGTAGAGTGAAAAGAGGCACATGCCTTACATCAGACATCTGGGTTTGAGTCTCAGATATTATTCGCTATAGGAAATTATGTGTCACTGTATTCAGCTATAAAATGGGGACTAACTAAGAGCTATATTGAAAGCTGTTGAGGTTTCAATGGAAACAAGCCTATAATGTTCCCAGCACAACTTGTGCATGTATTTTATGCTCCTATAAATGGTAGGACCATATTTTAAGGTCAGGAAAAACCTAAGGCTAAGCACATGATCGGATCTAGTAATTTCCACTCTGGCACTTGGAGAAGAAAGGGCGTGATCCTATCACTGTCCTTGACCAACAGAGATGTCCCTCTGCTCTGATGAAACTGGAGCTGTCAGGGTTTAAAAAAAGCACACCATCACAGGGAAGACACTGCATCTTGGCAAGAAGTGCTTAACATAGTTTCCACCGTGACCAAATTCTCTTCCCACCCCACGTCCCACTTCTATTTAAATCCCAGGCCCTCCACCGGCCCACACTCATTTTAGCCAGTGCCCAGGCTAGCAGCAGAGAACAGAAAGGTAGCATGGCTCCGGGGGAAAAGGAAAGGGAGGAGGGGCCAGCCAAGAGTGCCCTCCGGAAGGTACGCACAGCCACCCTGCTTATCAGCTTGGCCCGAGGTTGGCAGCAGTGGGCCAATGAGAACAGCATCAGGCAGGTCCAGGAGCCCACAGGCTGGATGCCAGGAGGGACCCAGAACCCACCCCAAGCTTCTGGACCAGTGGTCCATCCCACCACCCACCGGAAAGCTCAGAGTGCCCCAAAGTCTTCCTCCCCAAAGCCAGAGGGACACGGAGATGGACCAAGCTCAGAGGAAGCCACCGAGGTGTCTCAGATCAAAAGGCAAGAGGTGACCAAAACAGTTGTCAGCAAGGCTTACGAGAGAGGAGGGGACGTGGGCCACCGAAGCCACGGATACGAGAAGGATGGGGACACGCCTGAAGCTGGGCAGCCAGAGAGTGAAATGGACAGAATCCTCTGCGGCCATGGCTCCCCGACGCGGAGGAGAAAACGTGCCAGCCTGGTATCTGAGCTGATCGAAGGCTGGAAAGAGATGGGACAGGAGGAAAAGGAAGGGCCTAAGTGCAGAAGCAGCAGCGTAGACACAGAGGACAGCGGCTACGGAGGGGAGACGGAGGGGAGGCTGGAGCTGGATGGAGAGCGGGTGGCCACTGCCAGAATCAAACGCCCCTTGCCCTTCCAGTAAGTGAATGCATCTCCCATCTCCCAGCAGGGAAGGACCACTAAAGTCAGAGTGAGAATCTCACAGCTCGGGCAGGCAGCGAGGTCTGGGGAAAGGCACGCCCCTGGGCTGAGAGGGCAGGACCAAGCTCAGCCACGGACCTTTGGGCCAAGGGCCTGCACTGTTTGGTTTCTCCTTTCTGTTTTGAACACTCCAGGTTTAGCCACAACAAAGATGAAGCCAACGGAGAGGGGTATCTGCTTTGGGTAAATTTTTTAAGTCAATTCTATAACGAGTAACAAATTGGCTGATTTTTCTGCGGAGACAAGTACTTGCTGGTAGACTGAGTGGAGAGACCTTTCCCTTGTCCAAAATCAGTCTACAATATTTTCAAGAGACACAGCTACCCAAATAGTGCCCCTGGAACACGGATTTCTGTGAGCCTGTATACAGGTGGGAAGCTGCTGTCTGACGTGAAAGCAGGCTCTGAAGTCAGACAGACCCAAGTTCAGATTCCAGCTCTGCCCTGACTATAGTTAACAATACGGTATTATGCACTTGAAAGTTGCTAAGAGAATATCTCTTAAATGTTCTCACCACAAAAAAAACCCTGCTTATTCTTCTAAACCCGTTTCCTCCTTTGTAAAACAATGGCAACAGTAACCTTTTGGAATAAATTCTGTTGTGTTGGGAGGAGATGAGAACTTAGCACAGTGCCTGCACATAAGCTCACTATATGAAAGTTATTACTCCTCATATAGATTTTATTATTTAGCAATTTTTCAAACTTTCAGAAAAATTTGTTGTTTATAAACAAAGACAGAAATGCTATTAAAGCTAGGTAATTAAAATATCACAATCCGAAAACAACTAAATGCACGTGCGTGCACACACACACTGACTCAAACTGATACTTTAGTCTGACAAGAAACGCATGTTTTGTTTCAAGACAGTAGCTGCCTCCACATAACAGAAAGTCAGGATTTCTCACTCAACAACCACAGGATATCAGAATATAGGAAAAGTCTCATGTGGCGAATAATTATAAACTGACTCCTTCTGGGAACGGTTAGATGTGTAGGTGTGTTTTTCAACTTTTATGATATAATCAGAAAGTAAAGAACAAAACTGTTTACCTTATTTGACAAAAAGCTGTCAGTTTGTGACTTTAAAGATGTTTTGAAAGAATTAGCACTATTATATTGAAAGCTTTCAAGAAAAATGAAATGGCAAACTTAGATAATCATAATTCCGCGTGCATTTAGTGTGTGCTATGGGTATTTTACGTGCTTTGTCCTTAGAACTCTCACAATGAGGTAGGTAATATCCCATTTTAGGGATGAGAGCACTGAAGCTCAGAGGGAAATTTCACTCAGCAAGTTAGTGACCTGAGATGTGTATGCCTGTCTCCAAATGTAATGCTTTGAAACCAGACATGACGCCATTTCTCATGCAGCACCTTGAGGATGCATTCAGAGACCTAGATTTGTGCTCTACTTACATTCACATAGGAATTCATAATCAGAAATCACTATTCTACCAGACCATATGGAACCATAGTCTAAGTTTTGGCCTTGTGAATTTGGGGGGGTGGGTGTGCTACAAAACAAAACAATAGAACAGAATAAACCCAACGGAATAAAGACTAAGGGTGGCACAATGACGATCTTCCTGTCAGCATGTTTTGAATTGGCCATAGGTAGGGAGGTGACAGCTGGGACCAATCTCCAACGCATGTACTCTTCTTTGGCACTTGTCTAAGTATTTATTCATTTAATCCTCAAAACATTCTCATGGGGTAGGCACAGTCATTATCCTCATTGGATAGATGGGAACATAAGACAAAGAAGTATTAGGGAGTTTGTGTAAGACTGTACAGCCCATGGGGTTTGAACCCAGGCACTCTGGATCCAGAGCCCACCCTCTTGACCACTACTCTAAACTGTCTCACCTAGAAGTGAGAACTTCCATACCGGACCCTTCTGTTGGTTCCCCCAAACAGACATGTACATGGACACCTTCTTAGTGTGATAGAGAGATACCTTTGAATGAGAGACAGATTTGAATCATCGTCACTCTGGCAAATCCTAAGTTTCTTTGTACTCATCTAAAAAAATAGATGTGATAATCCATAGAGTTATTTTGGTATTAATTATGTAAAGCAACGGACCCAGGAAAGCTACTTAATAAGTTGTACTCATTATAATGCAAGGGGCCAGCCCTGGTGATCCCAACACTAAGAGATGCTAGGAGATTGGCTCTCAGGGTTTGGGGAGAATGGGAATGAAATCCCTTCCTTCCTTCTTTGGTTCCTTTCCCTTAGTCTTAGAATACGTAGGGTACCAGAATGTTGTACACAGCAACAGCAGCTCTGAATGTCAGCAGTAATCCTAGCTATGCTCAGGAAGCTTCAGCAGAAGCCCAATGGGACTTTTTACCTGATGGGACTCTCACATACAGCTTGAGAAATGAATGTGGCATTATTGAGGAGGCCTATGTGAAAGGGGGTTTTGTTCATTTATTTTTAATTCTAAGCACCATTCTTTCCCCATATCCACTAACAGGGAGAAAATTATGTGTCACAAATATTTAAGTAGAAAAGAAGTTTCCTTGGTGGTTAAGATGTTCTATGGATAACAGAGACAAGTCAGGTTTGGTAGAAAGTAGAAATATTCTTCACCAGTAGAGTTTTACTACCTGGGGCTTTACTATGAAAATGATTTCTATTTTATGCTTTATTTTTAAAATATTCAGTCTTTTGATTGTATAGCTATGTGACTTGTTTGGTCCAGCTCCTTTAGACAAAGGAAATTTTATCTCCCATACAGTAATGATGCAATATTGAAATGACAATCACTCATCCATTCTCTCCTCCAAGTTCTGTTTGGCAAAAATACGAATGGTTGAGCGTTTTATAGAAAAAGGAACTGAGCGCAGAGATGTATACAAGTCATAGAGCTAGTAAGTGATGACATTGGGAAGGCTGATGCCAGAGCTTGCATTCTTAACCACTGCGTTAGACTGATTCTCTGAGGACAGAATGGACTCAAGAAATCAAAGGGAGATCAAAGCATCAGCTTAATTAGTGGAATCCCAATAACTCCCAAACTGTAGTGTTTTGGTACAACTATATTGAAGATATTTGCTAGAAATGAAGGGGAAAGTATGGCTTTCTAATATTTGCCCCCAATTCTCGAGCTTGGAACCCTTTCCATGGACTCTGAGGACAGTTGCCAATCTGCAAGGAGAAGCACAGGCTTGGCTCCCAAACCTGGCTGATAACAGAAAGGAGAGCACAGTTTTGAATTCAGTCACCCTGCTTCTGGTAAGTGTGACCCCGTAGATATCAATCTCCCATTAACCAAATTGGCTATACTTCCTGTGGTGAAGGGCAAGCAAACCAGTGGACAGAGGAGCAGATTCTCCCCAGAACTTCCCTGAGAAGTTGGAAAGGGTGGCAGTTCTTCAGTTTACTGACAGAGAAGTGTTCTAGCCTAAGATATGGATGTGGTGCCAGTCTTTGAATATCGCTTTGCTTCTATAAATGTATACGAGATTGTCTTTCTAAAGCTCAATCTAAACTATTATTCACATTTTTACTTGAAATTTAGAAAAACAGGATAAGCTGATATATTAAGTCTTACATTCATTGATCAGGATACTCAGGGTATAAGACTTTCTAATCCTGATTTAAACCTGAAACTTCCATACTTTTTAAAAATTGGAAATACTAAGACAATATAGAACGTTTACAAGATAAAGAAAATTAAATACTCATTAAGATAGATTTTCTTCTAGTGCTTCTTTAAAACAACCTTGTCTATTTTCTAATTCTTGCTAATAGGATCAATTCTTTTGCTTTCCTTTTCTCTTATTACTGGGAATTACAGTTTGACCATATAACAAATGGAAATTAAGATTTAGTAGGTGCTTTTTTAGATGTTTCTCTTCTTCACAGAGTTATTACCTCACCAACCCCAACCCTTATCCCAAATGACATAGAGTGTCAACACTCAGGGAATTTAAGTTCCTAATTAAAATTAGAAGAAAAAATACAACATCAATGAATGAGAGACCCATATAACATACAGTTTAAACAAATTACCTCTGGATGATAATTTGAGTATTTTTCTGCTTCTTGTAAATTTTTAAAACAATACAATTGACGCAAAACAACATGGGTTTGAACTGTGTGGGTCCACTTATAAGCAGATTTTTCAAATAAATGCTTGCAACACTATTACACAATCCATGGTTGGTTGAATCTATGGAGGTGGAACCATGGATACAGTATAAGTGTAGAGTTATACTCGGATTTTCAAGTGCTTGAAAGATCAGAACCCCTCCCCCACCACTGTTCCCTTGAACAACCCGATGAGGATCCTGTAGTACTGTAGTATTTACTATAAAAAAAAAAAAAATCCATGTATAAGTGGACCCGTGCAGTTCAAGCCTGTGTTGTTCAAGGGTCAACTGTAATACCAGCATGAAAGAGAATTTTGAAAAAGAAAAAAAAATCAACTGTCATCTAGATACCAACATAATTATTTTCAATTGTGCACATGCTCTTGATTTCTTCAGCCTGGTGTGTACACATTTTACATGGTTAGAATTGTACCATATATACTCAAATTTGATTTACCCTGATGATTTTCATGAATGTCTTTTAGTGGTTATTCGTCATTCTTTTTTCATTATTGAATATTCACCGAGTACCTAAAAGACTGTCTGGCACACTGTAGTTGTCATAAGTACTTTACTAGAGGATGGAAGGAATGTCAAAGTGCCCAGAAGCTCCTTAAAGGGAGGATGTATTATGTTTTATACTATAGGACAGAACCACAGGTGGTGCTCAGGAGACAAGAAGTATGAGTTAATAAATCATGCTATTCTTTTCACTTTCTTCTGAGATGTTTCAAGTTGCTTCTCCAGCAAGATGTTCCAGCCTTGGGCTTGTTATTGAAGACTATGTCTGCCATGGACTGCCATCATTCCAAGGGCACTAGGTGTTTCCTCTCCTTTGGTCATAAGATCAAGCAGCTCATAATCTGAGCAGCTGAACAGGGACAGTCTATGGAGATGCAGATGAAGACGAGGACCAACAGGGTTGAGGGAAATGCATTCCACTTCAGGGCAGTGTAGCTCCTAGCACTTTTCCATACATGTATGATTTTTTTAAGTTGTGATAATTGTGTAAACAGTTTTTGTATGCTGCTTTTTCCCAATTAACTTTGTCATATACTTTTGTCCATGTCATTACAAAGAAGAGCAGTGTTACATTCAGCAATGTACTCCTAGTTTGAATTCTACTGCAACAGTGAAACAATGCAGCAAGTGTAGGACACAAACCACGGGAATTAGTGAAAGGTCGCCATCTAGTGGATGTCCTTCCTCTTCGATGAAAACAATGCTCAGGCAAGTATGCTTGCCTCTCTATCCAGTGTTAGCCTCCTGCATCTGAATGACCAGACTGCAGGAAGTGAGTTTGGATAGCGAGGAAGACTCACATCTGACCCGTTCCTGGGTTTTGAACAGCAAATTGTGAGAGTTCAGATAGCAGGGGCCACTGAGTTCGGGCATGCCATCGCCATAAGCAAATTCAACCCTGCTCTACATCTCCCACTTCCAATGCTTCCACACATGAAGCCACTCAGAGCTGGGGAGGATAGGTGAGTCACTTGTACGGATGAGGAATACAAATTTCTGACTTTTAGGTAGTCCAAGAGTTCATGCTTTACTCATGAAGGCAAAGAGACATCAAAAAAAAAGTCTAGGAGATTGGAGATACAGAAATGACAGGAAAGTCTGTTAAAGACAAATTTTGCCATTTTAAAATTAGATCTGCACCCTCATGACATTATTGGTCTACACTTTCCAATGCTGGTTTTTGTTTTGTTTTAATAAGAAATGCATTCCAAACTGCAAGGGCAGACACACACATTTGAGACACAGCTCATCCACATATTAGACACTGTCCTGGCAAGCTCAGTGGCACCATCACACAGAGGGAAGAGCACTGACTCTGCCTAAGACAGTTTGGGTTTGAATCCTGCCTCTTCCGCTGGGTTAGGGAAGCATTTCACAGAAGTTATACACAGGCTCTGGAGCCGGATTAACTTTGGTACAAGTCCCAGCCCCATCACTTAACAGCTTTGTGACTTTAAGCAAAGTTACTTAACCCCTCTGGCCTGTTTCCTCATCTGGGAAGTGAGATTAACAGTACCTATCTCATGAAATGGTTGTGGAAATATTAGTAGAAAGTGTTTAGAAGAATGCCAGCACACTGTGTTCAATAAATGTTACTATTGCTAGCTGGTGTCTCCTACATATACAGCTTGATTTTTCAAAATTTGTGGTACATCATAGATACTAGTATAGATATGCTTCATTAAAGATCCATATATAGGGACTTCCCTGGCGATCCAGTGCTTATGACTCCGCACTTCCACTGCAGGGGGCACGGGTTCCATCCCAAGTTGGGGAAAGAAGATCCGCATGCTGTGCAGGGGGCCAAAAAAAAAAAAAATCCATATATAAAAATCTATACATGAGTGAATATTACAGAGTATGTGTGCTGATATAAGGCTTATTTTGGGCAAATAACTGTTTCTTGATGTGTAAAGTGGATTCCCTTAATACACTCATTTGAGTCCAGTTCTAAATGTTACTAATATGCAACTTTAAGATACACATATTTGGGGCTTCCCTGGTGGCGCAGTGGTTGAGAATCTGCCTGCTAATGCAGGGGACACGGGTTCGAGCCCTGGTCTGGGAGGATCCCACATGCCGCGGAGCAACTAGGCCCGTGAGCCACAACTACTGAGCCTGCACGTCTGGAGCCTGTGCTCCGCAAACAAGAGAGACCGCGACAGTGAGAGGCCCGCGCACCGCGATGAAGAGTGGTCCCCACTTGCCACAACTAGAGAAAGCCCTCGCACAGAAACGAAGACCCAACACAGCAAAAATAAATAAATTAATTAATAAACTCTTACCCCAACATCTCCTTTAAAAAAAAAAAAAGATACACATATTTGCATTACATTTGTGTAAGGAAGCTTTTTTCTTGAAATAGTTTAATATGATTATTTTACGGAGCTTAAAACATTACTGTTATTTAGAGAGAAAATAATCTAGAAGGAGATACCTCAAACTAAGAACAATGGTGGCCTTGTATATGATTTTTCTTCTTTTATCTCTTATTTTTTTGAATCGTTCATATTTCTTTTATAATGAAACAATTATAGAGTTACATTAAGATGCATATGTACAAGAAGTACAAACAGAAAGCAACACTTGGGTGTTAAAATATCAATATTTTGATTCTTCATCCTCTCTCTCTCTTTTAGGGCAAGTAGATTCACAGAGAAACTCAACTGCAAAGCCCAGCAAAAATACAGCCAAGTGGGCAACCTGACAGAAAGATGGCAACACTGGGCTGATGAACACAGACAATCTCAGAAGCTCAATCCTTTCAGTGAAGAGTTTGATTATGAGTTGGCCATGTCCACCTGCCTGCACAAAGGAGATGAAGGCTACGGCCGTCCCAAGGAAGGAACCAAAACTGCCGAAAGGGCCAAGAGAGCCGAGGAGCACATCTACAGAGAAATCACGGACATGTGCTTCATCATCCGAACGATGGCTCACCACAGACGGGACGGCAAGATCCAGGTTACTTTTGGAGATCTCTTTGACAGATACGTTCGTATTTCAGATAAAGTTGTGGGCATTCTCATGCGTGCCAGGAAGCATGGACTGGTTGACTTCGAAGGAGAGATGTTATGGCAAGGCCGGGATGACCATGTTGTGATTACTCTACTGAGTGAACCTTCAAGTGCACAAGCCAAACTTGACCCACTCTTGTCTTAATGCTAAATGCGGATGTAGTGAAAAGTAAAATGCAAACTGCTCTGTAATAAGTTGGTAAATATTAAACAATTTTTACATGATTGACTTTTTTGGCACTCTATTTAAGCACACACAAAGCATTTCAGAAAGCAAATCGAGGACTATTCATATACAATAGTATAAATATTTGAAATTCCATTTACCCTTTTAGGCAAAAATGTTTGGCTATTCTTTGCAAAACTACTATAAATCTTTAAACAAACAATTATATCTAAGAAAAATGCTGACTTCAGTGAAATATCAGCAAAACATATTACAATGTGTCATTGTTCAGGAAAAAAAAATTCCAGCAAGTTCGGCAAAACTAAATTTAAAATTTTCTAGGAAGCTTGACTTTGTACCATTATTTTTATCCCTTAAAAAACAAGCACACAAAATAAGCACACAAATAAAAAGTTGTATTCAAATAAGATGCTGAAATTTCTCTGTGGACTTTGAATTTAACAGGTTTCCAACAGAAATTAGCCACCCTTCTCTGATGTGATTTGCACAAATCACATAAGACGACATTGCTGGTGGTCTGAGAGCCAGCAGAGAAGGTGGGTTTGTTCACTTTCTCTATGAAAGCAGAGCAAAGGTAAGACATTTAGATTTACCTGCCATCGCAGGACTTCTTGGGGAAGTTTTATTTTTTCTCAAAACCTTAGTGAGTCATGCTGTTTGAAGTAGAAATACAGAAAATGCTACAGTGAATTGGAATGTTGAGTGTAGAAGAATCTGATAGAATCATGGGTAGATCAGAAACAGACTTGAGACATTTTAATTTACTTCATGCTGTAACAAATTTTTTGAAATATCTGAAAGTCCTAAAGCAGCAATATTAGTCCTGCCAAAGTGAAAAAAGTATAGCTTAAAGATGACAGACAAATTTATTTGGCACTAATCTGTTACTTGTCAATTGTTCTCAATTAGATTTAATGTGCCTTGTATAATTTTAAAAACAAACTGAATAAAAACTGTGAGATTACAATTCTTACAGAATTCAATGGAAGTTACTAAATGATATTATAGCACTTCGGTGTTAGATACAGAAATTAATGTCAAAGCACAATACCTCAAAGTAATAGACACTCATAATTGTTAGGCATTAGGTTTAATATAAAGTATGGATTAAACTACCGTAAAAGTTATCCTTGTTTTCATGTATGATTTTCAAACTGAAAGTTCCAAAAGTCTTCTTAAAGAAGGTTTATACATTTTTGTTTCCATAATAGATTTGTGAAATTACAAATTAATGACTAATATTTCTAAGTAGGATTTCATATAAGATGTATACTTTTATCACAGCAGTGAAACCTATGTCAAAATTTAAAAACATGGCACAAGAATAAAAGATACTTTCTTGTACTTTATGTTCTTGTTTTTCTATTACTGTTTTGAAGTTATATTCCACAATGCCACTTTCTGGTGTTTGAAATACAAAATTATAGAGTGCAACTCGGGTTACTTCTAGAATCAGTGGACTATTTAGACAGAGAGCGCATATTCAACTCTGGACAGTAACAGTTTATGCAAGCATCGATGCAGATCAAAGTTCAGTTTGTCTGAATTTGAGGATGGAATTTAAAAGTCTTCTTCTCAGAGAGCTTACATTAACACTCTTCTGAATAAGGTGTGACTGTAAAATCAGAAAGTTTTCTTAGAGGAAAATGCCTGCTATATGACAGATTTTTATCTTAAAAAACCTCCATGATAGGAAAAATCCATGGTTGAAAACCTTAAGGCTTTTAGACAAAAAAAGATGAGTAGAACTCAGGTGGCAAACATGTTAATGAAAGTCCTCATATTTTCATAGTCACCAAATAACATATGAAATAATTATATATAAAGTAAATATACTATCAATAGCACTTTACTTTTGGCAATTCTAAATTCCTAGTAACAGATAAGTGTACAGTTGGTTTCCAAATCTTCAGGATTTTTCCAAACTTTCAATCAGATGTTTAAAGAGCTTGGGGTTACTGAAAGGTACATTTTTGTTTTTTTAACCTTTTCTGTATGGACCTCCAAATGTTTGATGCCTTTTAATTTCTTTAACTTGAAGTTTTATGACTTCCTGATTCCCAAGTTCACCTTCTTATCACTATGCCCACTTACATCAACAGGAGGGAAGTCTGCACTCAGATTTTCTTTCTCGCCAACACTGTGTTGGAAAATGAGGCTGCACCTATATTTTTACTTCTGCTTTTCCCTTCCCCAAGTTCCTTTTTTTTTAAACGAATTTTTATTTTTGATATATATATATATTTTAAATAAATTTATTTATTTACTTTTGGCTGCGTTGGGTCTTCGTTGCTGTACGTGGGCTTTCTCTAGCTGTGGCGAGCAGGGGCTACTCTGTTGTGGTGCGTGGGCTTCTCATTGCGGTGGCTTCTCTTGTTGAGAAGCACAGGCTCTAGGTGCACGGGCTTCAGTAGTTGTGGCACGTGGGCTCAGCAGTTGTGGTTTGTGGGCTCTAGAGCGCAGGCTCAGTAGTTGTGGTGCACGGCCTTAGTTGCTCTGCGGCATGTGGGATCTTCCCAGACCAGGGCTCGAACCCATGTCCCCTGCATTGGCAGGAGGATAACCACTGTTCCACCAGGGAAGCCCCCCCCCCCTTTTTTTAATACTACCAACAGATATATTAGGTACTGTTTCTCACATGATATGGGAATAATTCTGTGTAAAGTAGAATTTCATTTCAATGGGAACTCATGCTAGAGAAAAGTATCGCTGTACTTTATTGTCACTATTTTCAGGGATTACAGAAGCAGAGAACCATCTGGTGGCCTCTTAATGCAGATGCCTCCTAGAATATACATTTTCATTCCCAGTACCGAGGATGTTTCTTGATACACAGTAAGAACACAATGTCTGCCGAAGTATTTAATTTATAAATGCACCGTAGGACCTAACTCCTTGGCCTAGAGGTTTTCAGAGTGCTGTGGTTCAATATCATCCCAGCAAGGATTATCTCATGGCATTGTGTGCCCAGATTTGGGGGGCACCCCTGTATCTAACAAAATCACATTGCATTTACTTTTTTTTTTTTTTTTTTGCGGTACGCGGGCCTCTCACTGCTGTGGCCTCTCCCATTGTGGAGCACAGGCTCCGGACGCGCAGGCTCAGCGGCCATGGCTCATGGGCCTAGGTGCTCCGCAGCATGTGGGATCTTCCCAGACCAGGGCACGAACCCGTGTCCCCTGCATCGGCAGGCGGACTCTCAACCACTGCGCCACCAGGGAAGCCCTGCATTTACTTTTTGACCAATAAATTCCAATCCCCAAATTTCCTTTTAAGATACAACTCGAACAATATGAAAATACATATGCGTAACATAGTGTACTATTTTTAATTGTAAAATAATGCAATAACCTAATACATATAGGAAAATGGCCGAAAAAAGCATGGTACATACACATGGATGCAGCTCTGAAAAAAGGAAGGAAAAGGTTGCAGGGAAGATTAAGATGGCAGAGAGTAGGAGAATGCTGAGCTCACCTCACCCCAGGAACACATCAACAGTACAACTTCACGTGGAGCAATTCTCACTGAAAACAAACTGGAGACTGGCAGAAAGGCTATTCTACAACGAAGGCTCTAAAGAAAGATTCACACAGAGCCAGGTAGGAAGGGAGGAGAAGCTGTCGTATCAGGGCCTGCGCCCTGAGCAGGGAACACAAAGCGGGGGGGATATATCACAAGCTCGGGGATCCTGCCTGGGGAGTGAGGGGCTCGAGACACATATTGGGCACCCCCAGACCTGGAGTCTGACACTGGGAAGATGAGCCCCTTTAGCTGGTTTGAAAACCAGTGCGCCTTACCAGAGGGCTGGCTGTAAGAAGCGAGACTGCTAGTGAAGAGTGCCCACGTGCTCGATTACTTCCAGGAACAAGCCAGAGGAAGCAGTAAATTAGACTCAGTAAAACAGGTGAATGGGTGAATGTATGGAGGGAGCAGGGCGATGGTCAGGAGAGGAGAAAGAAAGCAAATAGTTCTTTTTTAAACGCTCTAGTACATATATTTCGGTAAACAAATATACACAATTACTGTTGGGTACATAGCAAGGAATGAAATTTGCCGGCCAAATTTAGCTTTAGTAGAATACCGCCAAAAAATGTTTTCCAAAGTTATTCCACTTCACATTCCTTTTTAAAATAGCGCTTATTGGCTGTTTTAATACTTTTAGGAATTGCCAAAGTCTTCTGCCTTTTTTGTCTTTTGTTTTCTGTCGTAGTCATTTGTATATTGTGTATATGAGACCTTCATTAGATCTGTGTATCACAAAAACCTTCTACTCTGTTGGTTGCCTTTTCATTTTTAATGATGTCTTTTGATGAAAAGCTCTTAAAATTTTAATGTAGTATAATTTACCATTTTTTTCCTTTATAGTTAGTGCTTTTCTGTCCAATGTATGTGTATCCTAAAGTCATGATGATATTCTCCTATATTTTTCAACTGAAAGCATTATTTTTTTACCTTTAACATTTAGATCTACAATCTGTAATTAATTTTTGTATGTGGTATGAGATAGGTCAAGATTTTTTGTTCCATACAGACATCCAATTAATCCAGCATCATTTATTGAAAAGACCATTCTCTCCACTAAGCAGCAGCATCATCTTTTCAAAAAATCAGTCTGTTTCTAGACTCTTGACTTTAATCCATTCTTTTGTATATTCTTTGACCAATACCATTGTTTTAAACACCTTTTTAATAGATCCTGATTATCTAGTATTTAAGACCACAGCCTCATTCTTCACTGTTGCCTCAGCTGTTCTTTGCCTTTACATTTCCATATAAATTATAGACCAGCTTAATTTCCACAAATAAACCTGGCTGAGATTTTCCCTGCCAATACAGATTGATTTTAGAGAACTGACATCTTTCAATTTTGTCTTCATATCATGAGCATGGTATATCCTTCCTACTTATGTCTATCTTTTTGTTACATATCCGATTTTTTCAATGGTATTGCAAAATGACAGTATTTTAAGCTTCATTTTCTAACTATTGGTTTAGAAAGCATAAAAAGAAGGGTTTTTACTCTTTTTTTTTAATATTGAACTTGTCTTTAGTGACCTTGGTAAATCAACTGATTTCAATAGTTTGATCTTTTTGGAATTTTCTATGTCCACGATTGTGTCCTATACAAAGGACATTTAAAGGCTTTTCTTCCCAGTCCTTATGCCTTTTATCTTGCTTTATTGAACTGGTTGGAACTTCCAGGATAATGTTGAATAGAAGTGGTGAAAGCAGTTATTATCGCTACGTTTCCTACTTCTGGGAGGAAACTTTCAATAATTCACCATTAAAGATGATGCTTCCTGTACATTTTTCACGGATATTTTTTTATCAGATTGAGGAAGATCCCTTCTTTCCTAATTTGCTAAGTTTTTATCATAAACAGGCACTGAAGTTGATCAAATGCTTCTTTTGCTTCTGTAGAGATGATCATGGATTTTTCTTCTTTAAATGTGGAAAACAATACCAATTTAAAAATAACTACTGTTTGCTTTCCTGGAATAAACTCAATTTGGTTGTAATATATTATTCTTTCATACATTGCTAAATTTGATTTGTGAATATTTTATATAGGATTTTGTATCTATGCTCATACCATGCTGTTCGGTAATTTTTTTGGTAAGGATTGTAAAGTTTTGGTATCAAGGTGGTGCTAGCCTCAATAACATAAGTTTTCCCTTTTCTCAGTACCCTGGAAGAGTTCATGTAAGACTGATACTTTATTTTTCCTTAAATACTTAAAAGGATTACCCAGTGGAAGCATACAGACCTGAGTTTTTTGTGGGAAGGACTTTTTTTTTAATTAAGAGATTCAGTTTCTTTAATACAAAAATTTTATTCCTTCTTGGGTCATTTTTAATAAATTCTGTTTTCCAAAACATTTTTGTTTCATTTACATTGTCAAGTTTATTGATGCTAAGTTCTTCACAATACCTTATCTCTTTAAGGTTCAATGGTTCCAGTGATGTCTCCCTTTAAATTCTTAACAGTGATTTGTCTTTTTCTTAATCTTGCTGGAGGTTTACAATTTTATTATTCTCAGATTTTCTGTTCTGTATGCTTGTTTTAAATTTTATTGATTTCTGCTCACATCTTTATTTCGTTTTCCCTTCTATTTTCATTAGGTTAAATTTGTTACTGTTCTTCTAGCTGCTTGAGATGGAAGCTTACAGCCTTTCCTTCTGCCTGTCACTTAATATTACTATACCCCCAAAACCTATCTCAAGAATTCTCTTTTCACTCAGTCTATAATCTCCAAGGGCATCTCATCCACAGGTTATGGCTTCAACATCTACCTATATGTTGTTGATTTAAATTTTTTTTTATCTATCAGAACAGAATATTAATTCCCCCCTGCCCCCAATCTGTTCTCTAGTTTCTCATATTATACTATAAGATCCACAACTAACCTAACTTCCCTATCTGCTGCTTGTTTCTACTCTTTGTACATCACCCATCTCGATGAATAATATATTCCTAACAAAAAAACCTGAGAGCTATCCTTAACTCTTTCTGACATCCAATTAATAACCATATCTTGTTAATCCTAATTCCTAAATCTGTTTCAAATCCATGCCTCCTTTCTTATCACTATTGCTACTATTCTTGTTCAGACCTCAACATTTTCACTCTGGACTTTTCAACAGTCTTATTAGTCTCCTTGTCTCTAATTTGTTTCTCTACTAATCTACTTTTCACAGACATCTTTCTAAAGTGGAAATCTGATCATAACATTCTTGCACTCAAATTTTCTTAATCATTCCTATGAGATTAAAAAAATCTAAATTTTTTGACACTGCACAACAGAGCTCTTTATGAAATTAGTCTTACCTTGCTATGCACTCCCTACCAAGAAAACCAGGGACATAATTTAAAAATAACAAATGACTTACATTTCCTCATGTGCCAAGTACCCAAGTACATCCCCATTTTTTAAACTGTGCTGTTCCCTCTGTTTGAATGCATCCTTCCATCATTATTACTATTACCACCACCACACCACCACCATAGCTCCTAGAACCATTTTTCACATATAAAAGACAGTAGTACATTTAATCACTTCTTAAATATAAAAATAACTTGATTATTCAATAAATCCAAACTCAAATTTATATTTATGTATTTAATTTTATTTGGTATACACCACTATGACCTTATTGTAATTGAAATCCAATACAGGATTTTTTTTATGATTAGTCAACTCCACAAAGACAATAATACTGCTGTGGAAGACCAAAGGGGAAAAAAACTGATATATTTATTTACAGTTCCCTATATTGTAAACATTTAATCTATACACTGGTAGTAACTTTTAGTGAGAGCTTTACATAAACAAGGAAATGATGCCCTGTATTTCTATTCATACTTGGCAACAGCATATTAAATAGATTATCAGATTTTCTTTTTCATTAGCATTATGCTTTCTTTAGATAATTATCTAAACTTTCAAAAGATCTAAATATATCCAAGTACTATACAACTAAATCTACTTAAGCCAACATATTTGGCTTATAATTTCATTTTTAGAATAATTTAAAGTGCTATAAGCAACCTGGCAATCAACACTTTCTATAAGAACAAAACTACCTTTAAACATTAATTTACAAGATAATATACAATGTTTACCTGGAATAGCTGAAATTTCAGCACAAGGTCACTGTCACATGTATAACGGCAGGATTTTTTTGCATTACATGAAGCTTTGAAATTAACTGATGAATTATTGCCGCAATGGCTTATTATTGGTTTCCTACAAAAGAGGATAAGAACTACTGATATATTTTATCTTTTCTTTTTTTGAGGTCACTTGACAGTAAGTTTGCATATTCAACAAGTCTACTGAGTTACAATATTCTACTATAATCATTGCCCTTTTATAACAGCAAATGCTAATGGTGATTAGTAACATATACCACTCAAAAAAAAAAAAATCACACGGTTTTTTTTTTTTTTTTTTTTGAACAGGAACCTTATTTTGGGAGTTGGTGTGCAACAAGGCTAAAACAACAGAACTATAAAACAGTATACCTGACACAATATGTTGACGAAATATGCATCTGTTTCTTAGTTTTTGTAGTTATGATAATGCCCTGCTAAGCTACAAATATGTAAATAGTATATTTTCTTGCTTGATATATTAAATTCAGTAGAATCATCAAGTTCTCATTCTCCTTTGTCATTTTATAACTCTTTATCAGATAATTCAACGATGAAAGCATATGCCCAAACCTGCAGATCATGTGCACTGTGGTCTATTACAATCAGAATTCTCCTCAAATTTCATTTTTATTAAAATGAAATTGAGAATATAGGCAAAATTAATAAAGAGAATGTTGTACTGTGAATTAAAACTAGAACTCAGTGGTCTATGAAGTATGCATTGTTTTGGCATGTGTTTTTTCCTTTATAAGAATTACTAAGCTGAGCATGTCGAAAAGTCACCTGTGCCAACCTCACAGATACAGCAGTACCTAGTCTTCATTCCCTCAATATCCCAGGTTAGACTACTCTACTAAAACAATCAATATAGTTTAAAAAATAATAAACCAAAATATGTTCAACAAAAGAGCACCATCCTATTAGGAGACTGAGAAAACATGGATTATAGATGAGGTGGTCACTATGATCAAAATGCTACCAAAATTATGACAAAAGCTAAGCTGTTACACTTCAGGGACCCACGCCATGGTCTAACCCTAAAGACCTCTGGGACAGAAACACGATTTTAAAAATAAATTCCAAAATTATAGCTGTAAGAAATGGTGATATGAACTATTTTTAAAGTATGAGTTACATGTTACATTGTATTGCTTCTTGAACTTTCCAAACAATGCTTGTTTGTCCATGTCAGGTTTGGGCCATTATCCTGCTAAGAGAGAGAGCATTATATTCATTCAAAAGCCCAGATTTCAATGTCTTGGATAAAGAAGTCTTCCTTCTTAGAAAGTGTATGATTTCCAAATGTTTTACAAGAATGGCTTCTTCCATGGTAGAGATCTCCATCAAGCCACAGGGCAAATTCTCCCCTGTAATACATAGAAGAAAATAGTTCTAACAAAAAACTTTTAATACTTATGCCCTAAGTTGTAAAAGAATAATTGCAGACGTTGTAAAATATTAATTTAATGAGATATTTCAATATTCAACAACTCTAAAAATTTTTTTCAAAACCATTCCCTACTCCTTTCCACACAAAGTGGCACAAGGCAACTTTGTTTTGTTCATATCCCATTATAAAATTACTTAACATACAGATCAAGGAGTAAGATGAACCCTCTAACATTATAGAATTAGCTTTTGAGGCAGGTACTACTCTGTTATTCTTTGCCTGGTATTATGAATTTCTCTTTGCTGTTTGGTTTTAATATATTTAACATGAGTTTCTTAGTGACATGAAAACTCCCTATCATCTAAAATAAAATGTGTGGTTAATGTTAAGGGTTCAATCTCTTTTTCTTATTTATTTTTATTTTTTTTGCGGTATGTGGGCCTTTCACTGTCGTGGCCTCTCCTGTTGCGGAGCACAGGCTCCGGACGTGCAGGCTCAACGGCTATGGCTCACGGGCCCAGCCGCTCCGTGGCACGTGGGATCCTCCCGGACCAGGGCACGAAGCCGTGTCCCCTACATCGGCAGGCAGACTCTCAACCACTGCGCCACCAGGGAAGCCCAAGGATTCAATCTCTAACTCACAGCTGAGGAAACTTTAGACTTGAGTTGTTCAAGGTCCCACATGTGATTTATGTTGAAGCTGGAATTTGAATCAGGTCTATCTGACTCCAAAGTCTATATTCAGTCCATCACATGATTTTGATTTCTTTGGGGCTCCTGGTTGGAATTCTGGAATATCAAGTCCTTATAGCTCCCATCTTCTGAGACTGTACTCACCTTCAAAGACTGTAAACTTGTCTTAATTTGTTATCAACTGACCCAATGGTTAGTTTAGCTTGCTGGAATCATGTTGCATCATTAACACTAAGTTGCAGCAAATATCTAATGACACTGTGTACATTACTTTCAAAGACTGAAGGCACCCTTAATAGTTTGAAATTATAAGCCACTTGCTTGTGACGCTTTCCTGGAGAGCTAACTGAATCACATGTAAGACCACCACTGGAGTAGGGCCGAATGACTCTGCCTTCTCCCCAAACAAAAAAAGGTGTAATTGGAACATATAAACATTATAAGCTAATTCCAACAACTAAAAATAACATGGTTTTTAGTTACCTGGTTATGTCCTTCAGAGAAGGCTATCATAACCATGGTTAATTTTTAATCACTGAAATCATGTCTTCCAAATACCTATCTATAGAGAAGTTGAAAGAGAATGTGCTAGAATCACTCAGGATGATGAATATGCAGGCTAACAAGATTCTGTGACCTGAATGAATTATTATTATATATCCTCAAATGTGCGAAACAAATAACACTTCTATAAATTTAGGAATTATTTAGCATACATTATTCTGATCTTGAAGGATAGAGAGAAATAACAAATGAAGGAAGTCGTGTTTGCTAAGGGCTAGTTGAGAAGTCTAGGCTAGAAGGCAGTAGAGCAAGCTACCCCCAAATACCATGAAGACTAAATGAAGTTGGAATACCAGAACAAAAAAACAAAGTTTCTCACAATGCTTGCTATGTCAAAAGAATCAAATCAAACTGCTGATTACTCATACTGTTAAAAAAAAAAGAAAACAAGCCCTGAAAATTTGGCGGGGGGGGGGGGGGTCACTAACATTTTTAACAGGAAAACAGATTTCTATTGTCTAAAGTATCAATCCAAATAGTCTCCAGAGTAGAACATGAAAAACTTTAGACCTTTTTTATAAATTGAGAGAAAGAACATATCACCATGGTTTTTTGAAGATTTGAGAAGTTCTAAGGGATTAGTGTATTTCTCTTTCAACTATCAAGAAGTCACTAGACTTTAAAAGAAGGGTTTTAATCAAAAGGGTTAATCAAAGGGGAATCAACTAAACAGCATTTTGAGATGAGTAATATTCTACCAAGAGTTTCAACTACACTCAAGCACCTTCTTGCAAATATTATACTTTCTTAGTCATAATATATAAATTAATATTCCAATGTCAAAACTTTCCAAAGATAGCTGATTTTATAAATAACACAAATGAATTTTTTTTTTTTTGGTACGCGGGCCTCTCACTGTTGTGGCCTCTCCCGTCGCGGAGCACAAGCTCCGGACGCGCAGGCTCAGCGGCCATGGCTCATGGGCCCAGCCACTCTGCGGCATGTGGGATCCTCCCGGACTGAGGCAGGAACCCGTGTCCCCTGCATCGGCAGGCGGACT
Organism: Lipotes vexillifer; assembly: GCF_000442215.2. Classification (NCBI taxonomy): domain Eukaryota; kingdom Metazoa; phylum Chordata; class Mammalia; order Artiodactyla; family Lipotidae; genus Lipotes; species Lipotes vexillifer. Next base: position 1,962,160 of record NW_006771143.1, read on the forward strand.
CTCAACCACTGCGCCACCAGGGAAGCCCCACAAATGAATTTTTAAAGTTTCTTTCAAAATCTCACAGTCAAATGTTCAAGAGACTTACCCTCCACCACCAAAAGCTAGTGAATCCATGTCTCCTTTGATAAAAAACATATTATCTCCTGTCCACTTAAAGACCTACAAAAATGAGAAAAGCTTTAAATATGTAGATGAAAATATCACTATCACTATCTATGTGAATTTCTCTTTTCTGACTACAAGAGTTCGATGGTCAATGAGAAAAGTTAAAGAAAGAAGAAAATTAGTTAAAAACTGAGTAGATGTCATTAACTTTTTTTTAGCATCAAATATAAATGAACATTAATTTGATAATGTTTTAACATTTTGATATAGGGCCAAGGTCTTTTCTTTGGGTATGAATTTGCCTATCATTATTCTCACAGAAGCCTACAGCACGTGTTTATGCTTTCCAGTTTCAATTTCTTTAAAGAGGAGTGAACATAAAAACACTTGAGACATTCAAGGGTAAAACTTCTAGATGTTAATATTAAATATTTTTAACCTTTCATGGAAGTTCTATCTAAACCTAATACAACATCAATTTCTAGCACCTCACCTTTATAAAAATTTTCCAAAGTATTCATTACAGTTTTCAATAAAATAAACTTTAGCACTCACTTTTTCATATACATATAACATTTGTTTAATTACATTATTAGTTACCAGGTAGAAACAGCATCATAAAAAAGGACTGGAAACAAGTATAACTGAAACTTCAAAAATCTGTAACCACTACAAGCTTCCAGGTAGCTGTAGGCCATCAGTTGATATGTTTTATGGAAGGAATGGAAAGCACTAGTTAATCTGGTGAGCCACTTAAACACAAATTTGTTAAGAGAGTTTGTTCCTATTATGTTATCAAATCCTATTTTGTTCATTATAGAAACTGTTCCTAAAGACAATTTTTAAAAACAACAACTGTGTTGACCCCTATTTTCAAGGTTATAATTTCATCTCTTAGGTACTGTCTGACATGCTGAACCTGACTGTACCAGAGACTCTGAGATTGCACTCAATGCTTTAAACAGTTACACATTCACTAAAATTCATGTATTAAATTTCAGATCTCATTGGCATTAGAATGTATCTAATTTTAGTCAAGTCACAATGAAGAAAACGAAATCAGGTAATCACTTTTGATTTAACCCCAAATAATTTATTTTTTAAATTTTCAAGACTGACATCATTAAACTTATTTAGTCATTAAAAGTTTCTAGAAATTTTACAATGATAATTAATAAACAAAACAGTAATAATGACATATACTCCTTACTGAGCCCATGATGTCTTTCTGGTACCACGCCAAGTGTTACACATATATGATTCTCATTTAATTTTTAAACAACCTTATTACATTTTATGATCCCCATTCTAACCACAGGAAAGTTGAAGCTCACAATGGTCAAAAAAGTGCTTGGTTATCAGTTAGTAAAAGGCAGAGATTGAGAGTCAAATGCAAGTATGCAGGACTCCAAAGTGAATGTTCTATTCAAGATGCCACCTCTTCACAAACTGAATATAACTGGAATAACTGTTCTTACCTCAAATTGTGGACAGAACGTAAAAACAAAGGTCTCTCCAGTACCATAAAAGCCATCACTTACTTTAAATGGCTCAGATGCCAATGCACCAAAAACCTAAGGATAAAAAAGGCATGTTCAATGACATGACTATTAATTTGTTTCGGTGAGCACTGTCCCATTATATATGTTTAAGTAAAATGCAAAAAGTTTAATCTAGCATAGTTTTGTCTACTTGTACTTAAAAAGTGAAACATGACCAGTTGTCACACAATTCGTATTATTGTCAGGTACAAAGCATATCAGTTTCTCAGTGGGGAAAAACCAGATTTTTCCTAGTTTTGAAATCTAAAAACATGTCTATTTTAACAAAAAGATAATCTAAAAAAGTGGTAGCCACATTTCAGCATGACAATGTACACACAGTGAGGACAACATGCTGTTGTGGTACTGCAGCACTTACGAAAGCAAAAACCCTTCAGTATGGGTAAACATTCTACTACTAAAAAGGTATGCCAGTTTCCTCTTCATTAGACAGTAAATTCCATGAGGACAGAACTTCAGTCTGAATTGTTTGGTCCTGTAATGCCTTGGCTTTACACAGTACACGACACACAGTAGATACTCTAAAAAAAGGATGAATAAATGAACAAGAGGACTGGACAAGTCATTTCAATGTTGTGGGTCTAAGGTTCCAGATCACGAAATGGCAAAGTAGAGTTTCATGATCTCTACAGTCACTATCTCTCCTGACATTCTACTTCCAGACTCAATTTTTAAAATAGACTTTTCTTATTGTAAGGTGTGTATGTACATATATATATGTAAATATATATATATATATATATAATATAATCATACAAATCAATTTGGAATCATCACAAAGTCCCATTCAACCTTCATGCAGACCTAGAAACAGGACATTACCAGCACCCCAGAAACTCTGTACCACCACCTCCACCTCCCAAAATGAAGCTACTAGGTCTGACAATAACAAAGACGTGTTTTGCTGTTTCAGGAATAATCAAACTGTCTCTTCCTTATCTGGGACTTTGCTCTTGGTCTCATCCTCACACAATTATCTTTATTTATTTATTTTATAAATTTAACTTATTTTTTAGCTATTTTTTTTAAAACATCTTCACTGGAGTATAATTGCCTTACAATGGTGTGTTAGTTTCTGCTGTATAACAAATTGAATCAGCTATACATATACATATATTCCCATATCTCCTCCCTCTTGCATCTCCCTCCCTCCCACCCTCCCTATCCCACCCCTCTAGGTGGTCACAAAGCACTGAGCTGATCTCCCTGTGCTATGTGGCTGCTTCCCACTAGCTATCTATTTTACATTTGGTAGTGTATATATGTTCATGCCACTCTCTCACTTCATCCCAGCCTACCCTTCCCCCTCCCCGTGTCCTCAAGTCCATTCTCCACATCTGCATCTTTATTCCTGTCCTGCCACTAGGTTCTTCAGAACCATTTTTTCTTCTTCTTTTTTTTTTTACATTCCGTATATATGTGTTAGCATACGGTATTTGTTTTTCTCTTTCTGACTTAGTTCACGCTGTATGAGTCTCTACGTCCCTCCACCTCACTACAAATAACTCAATTTTGTTTCTTTTTATGTCTGAGTAATATTCCATTGTATATATGTGCCACATCTTTATCCATTCATCAGTCAACGGACACTCAGGTTGCTTCCAAGTCCTGGCTATTGTAAATAGAGCTGCAATGAACATTGTGGCACATGTCTCTTTTTGAGTTACGGTTTTCTCAGGGTATATGCCCAGTAGTGGGATTGCTGGGTCGTATGGTACCTCTATTTTTAGTTTTTTTAAGGAACCTCCATACGGTTCTCCATAGTGGCTGTATCAATTTACATTCCCACCAACAGTGCAAGAGGGTTCCCTTTTCTCCAAACTCTCTACAGCAATTATTGTCTGTAGATTTTTGATGATGGCCATTCTGACTGGTGTGAGACAATACCTCACTGCAGTTTTGATTTGCATTTCTCTAATGATTAGTGATGTTGAGCATCCTTTCATGTGTTTGTTGGCAATCTGTATATCTTCTTTGGAGAAATGTCTGTTTAGGTCTTCTGCACATTTTTGGACTGGATTGTTTGTTTTTTTGATATTGAGCTACATGAGCTGCCTGTATACTTTGGAGACAAATCCTTTGTCAGTTGCATCGTTTGCAAATATTTTCTCCCATTCTGAGGGCTGTCTTTTTGTCTTGTTTATGGTTTCCTTTGCTGTGCAAAAGCTTTTAAGTTTCAATAGGTCCCATTTATTTGTGTTTTTATTTCCATTTCTCTAGGAGGTGGGTCAAAAAGGATCTTGCGGTGATTTATGTCATAGAGTGTTCTGCCTATGTTTTCCTCTAAGAGTTTGATAGTTTCTGGCCTTACATTTAGGTCTGTAATCCATTTTGAATTTACTTTTGTGTATGGTGTTAGGAAGTGTTCTAATTTCATTCTTTTACATGTAGCTGTCCAGTTTCCCCAGCACCACTTATTGAAGAGGCTCTCTTTTCTCCATTGTATATTCTTGCCTCCTTTATCAAAGATAAGGTGACCATGTGTGTGTGGGTTTATCGCTGGACTTCTATCCTGTTCCACTTATCTATATTTCTGTTCTTCTAACACTACCATACTGTCTTGATTACTGCAGCTTTGTAGTATCATCTGAGGTCAGGGAGTCTGATTCCTCCAGCTCCGTTTTTCTTTCTCAAGATTGCTTTGGGGGCTTCCCTGGTGGTGCAGTGGTTGAGAGTCTGCCTGCCGATGCAGGGGACACGGGTTCGTGCCCCAGTCCAGGAAGATCCTAAATGCCGTGGAGTGGCTAGGCCCATGAGCCATGGCCGCTGAGCCTGCGCGTCTGGAGCCTGTGCTCTGCAACGGGAGAGGCCACAACAGTGAGAGGCCCGCGTACTGCAAAAAAAAAAAAAAAAAAAAAAAATGCTTTTTATTAAGGGTGTTTTGTGTTTCCATACAAATTGTGAAACTTTTTGTTCTAGTTCTGTGAAAAATGCCATTGGTAGTTTGATAGGGATTGCAATAGATCTCTCGATTGTTTTGGGTAGTATAGTCATTTTCACAATGTTGATTCTTCCAATCCAAGAACATAGTATATCTCTCCACCTGTTTGTATCTTCTTTAATTTCTCTCATCAGTGTCTTACAGTGTTCTGCATACAGGTCTTTTGTCTCTCTAGGTAGGTTTATTCCTAGGTATTTTATTCTTTTTGTTGCAGTGGTAAATGGGAGTGTTTTCTTAATTTCTCTTTCAGATTTTTCATCATCAGTGTATAGGAATGCAAGAGATTTCTGTGCATTAATTTTGCATCCTGCTACTTTACCAAATTCATTGATTAGCTCTAGTAGTTTTCTGGAAGCATCTTCAGGATTTTCTATGTATAGTGTCGTGTCATGTCATCTGCAAACAGTGACAGCTTTACTTCTTCTCTTCCAATTTGGATTCCTTTTACTTTTTCTTCTCTGCTGTGGCTAAAACTTTCAAAACTATGCTGAATAACAGTGGTGAGAATCTTGTTCCTGATCTTAGTGGAAATGGTTTCAGTTTTTCACCACTGAGAACAATGTTGGCTGTAGGTTTGTCATATATGGCCTTTATTATGTTGAGGTAAGTTTGCTCTATGCCTACTTTCTGCAGGGTTTTTATCATAAATGGGTGTTGAATTCTGTCAGAAGCTTTTTCTGCATCTATTGAGATGATCATATGGTTTTTCTCCTTCAATGTATTAATATGGTTTATCACATTGATTGATTTGCATATACTGAAGAATCCTTGTATTCCTGGGATAAACCCCACTTGATCATGGTGTATGATCCTTTTAATGTGCTGTTGGATTCTGTTTCCCAGTATTCTGTTGAGGATTTTTGCATCGATGCTCATCAGTGATATTGGTCTGTAGTTTTCTTTTTTTGTGACATCTTCGGTTTTGGTATCAGGGTGATGGTGTCCTCATAGAATGAGTTTGGGAGTGTTCCTCCCTCTGCTATATTTTGGAAGAGTCTGAGAAGGACAGGTGTTAGCTCTTCTCTAAATGTTGATAGAATTTGCCTGTGAAGCCACCTGGTCCTGGGCTTTTGTTTGTTGGAAGATTTTTAATTACATTCTCAATTTTAGTGCTTGTGATTGGTCTGTTTATATTTTCTATTTCTTCCTGGTTCAGTCTCGGGAGGTTGTGCTTTTCTAAGAATATGTCCATTTCTTCCAGGTTGTCCATTTTATTGGCATAGAGTTGCTTGTAGTAATCTCTCATGATTCTCTGTATTTCTGCAGTGTCAGTTGTTACTTCTCCTTTTTCATTTCTGATTCTGTTGATTTGAGTCTTCTCCCTTTTTTTCTTGATGAGTCTCGCTAGTGGTTTATCAATTTTTTTTATCTTCTCAAAGAACCAGCTTTTAGTTTTATTGATCTTAGCTATTGTTTCCTTTATGTCTTTTTCACTTATTTCTGTTCTGATCTTTATGATTTATTTTCTTCTGCTAAATTGGGGGGGGTTGTTCTTCTTTCTCTAATTGCTTTAGCTGTAAGGTTAGGTTGTTTATTTGAGATGTTTCTTGTTTCTGAGGTAGGATTGTATTGCTATAACCTTCCCTCTTAGAACTGCTTTTGCTGCATCCCATAGGTTTTCGGTCGTCGTGTTTTCATTGTCATTTGTTTCTAGGTATTTTCTGATTTCCTCTTTGATTTCTTCAGTGATCTCTTGGTTATTTAAGAGTGTACTGTTCAGCCTCCATGTGTCTGTATTTCTCACAGATTTTTTTCCTGTAACTGACATCTAGTTTCATAGTGTTGTGGTCAGAAAAGATACTTGATACGATTTCAATTTTCTTAAATTTACCAAGGCTTGATTTGTGACCCAACATATGACCTCTTAGAGAATGTCCATAAGCACTTGAGAAGAAAGTATATTGTGCTGTTTTTGGATCAAATGTCCTATAAATATCAATTAAGTCCATCTTGCTTAATGTATCATTTAAAGCTTGTGTTTCCTTATTTATTTCCATTTTGGATGATCTGTCCACTGGTGAAAGTGGGGTGTTAAAGTCCCTTGCTATGACTGTGTTACTGTCGATCACCCATTTTATGGCTGTTAGCATTTGCCTTCTGTACTGAGGTGCTCCTATGTTGGGTGCATAAATATTTACAATTGTTATATCTTCTTCTTGGATTGATCCCTTGATCATTATGTAGTGTCCTTCTTTGTCTCTTGTCATAGTCTTTGTTTTAAAGTCTATTTCGTCTGATATGAGAATTGCTACTCCAGCTTTCTTTTGATTTCCATTTGCATGGAGTATCTTTTTCCATCCCCTCACTTTCAGTCTGTATGTGACCCTAGGTCTGAAGTGGGTCTCTTGTAGACAGCATATATACAGGTCTTGTTTTTGTATCCATTCAGCCAGTCTATGTCTTTTGGTTGGAGCATTTAATCCATTTACATTTAAGGTAGTTATCGATATGTATGTTCCTATTACCATTTCCTTAATTGTTTTGGGTCTGTTATTGTAGGTGTTTTCCTTCTCTTGTGTTTCCTGCCTAGAGAAGTTCCTTTAGCATTTGTTGTAAAGCTGGTTTGGTGGTGCTGAATTCTCTTAGCTTTTGCTTGTCTGTAAAGGTTTTAATTTCTCCATCGAATCTGAATGAGATCCTTGCTGGGTAGAGTAATCTTGGTTGTAGGTTTTTCCCTTTCATCACTTTAAATATGTCCTGCCACTCCCTTCTGGCTTGCAGACTTTCTGCTGAAAGATCAGCTGTTAACCTTATGGGGATTCCCTTGTATGTTATTTGTTGCTTTTCCCTTGCTGCTTTCAATATTTTTCTTTGTATTTAATTTTTGATAGTTTGATTAATATGTGTCTTGGCGTGTTTCTCCTTGGTTTTATCCTGTATGGGACTCTCTGTGCTTCCTGGACTTGACTATTTCCTTTCCTATATTAGAGAAGTTTTCAAGTATAATCTCTTTAAATATCTTCTCAGCTCCCTTTTTTTCCCTCTTCTTCTCTGGGACCCCTATAATTCAAAAGTTGGTGCATTTAATATTGTCTCAAAAGTCTCTGAGACTGTCCTCAATTCTTTTAATTCTTTTTTCTTTATTCTGCTCTGCGGTAGTTATTTCCTCTGTTTTATCTTCCAGGTCACTTCTCCGTTCTTCTGCCTCAGTTATTCTGCTATTGATTCCTTCTAGAGAATTTTTAATTCCACTTACTGTTTTGTTTATCATTGTTTGTTTGCTCTTTACTTCTTCTGGGTCCTTGTTAAACGTTTCTTGTATTTTCTCCATTCTATTTCCAAGATTTTGGATCATCTTTACTATCATTACTTGGAATTCCTTTTCAGGTAGACTGCCTATTTCCTCTTTATTTCTTTGGTCTGCTGGGGTTTTACCTTGCTGCTTCATCTGCTGTATATTTCTCTGTCTTCTCATTTTACGTAACTTACTGTGTTTGAGGTCTCCTTTTCGCAGCCTGTAGGTTCATAGTTCCCATTATTTTTGGTGTCTGCCCCCAGTGGGTGAGGTTAGTTCAGTGGGTTTTGCAGGCTTCCTGGTGAAGGGGACTAATGCCTGTGTTCTTGTGGATGAGGCTGCATCTTGTCTTTCTGGTGGGCAGGACCGTGTCTGGTGGTGTGTTTTGGGGTGTCTGTGAACTTGTTATTTTAGGCAGCCTCTCTGCTAATGGGTGGGGTTGTGCTCCTGTCTTGCTAGTTGTTTGGCATAGGGTGTCCAGCGCTGTAGCCTGGTGGTCATTGAGTGGAGCTGGGTCTTCGCGTTGAGATAGAGATCTCTGGGAGACCTTTCGCCATCTGATATTACGTGGGGCCAGGAGGTGTCTGGTGGACCAATGTCCTGAACTCAGCTCTCTAACCTCAGAGGCTCAGGCCTGACACTTGGCCAGAGCACCAAGACCCTGTTAGCCACACAGCTCAGAAGAAAAGGGAGGAGAAAAAGAGAAAGAAAGAAAGAGAGAGAGAGAGGGAGAGAGAGAGAAAGAAAGAAAGAATGAAAAAAAGAAAGAGAGGAAGAGAAAGAAAAATAAATTAAAATAAAGTTATTAAAATAAAAAATATATTATTAAAAATAAAAAAATAAAAGAGTAATTAAAAAAAAAGAAAGAAGAGAGCAACCAAACCAAAAAACAAATCCACCTATAATAACAAGTGTTAAAAACGATACTAAAAAAAAACAAAACAAAGCGAAAAAAAGACAGAACCCTAGGTCAAATGGTAAAATCAAAGCTATACAAAATAACACAAAGAAGCATATACATACACACTCACGAAAGGAGAAAAGAAAAAAATATATATATAAAAGAAGAAAAAAGGAAGAGAGCACCAAATCAATAAACAAATCTACCAATGATAATAAGGTCTAAATACTAAACTAAGGTAAACATAAAACCAGAAACAAATTAGATGCAGAAATCAAACCCCAAGTCTACAGTTGCTCCCAAAGTTCACCTCGTCAATTTTGGGACAATTCATTTCCTATACAGGTATTCCACAGATGCAGGGTATATCAATTTGATTGTGGAGATTTAATCCACTGCTCCTGAGGCTGCATGGAGAGATTTCCCTTTCTCTTCTTTGTGCGCACAGCTCCTGGGGTTCAGCTTTGGATATGGCTCCGCCTCTGTGTGTAGGTCGCCTGAAGGCATCTGTTCCCCACCCAGACAGGACGGGGTTAAAGTAGCACCTGATTAGGGGGCTCTGGCTCACTCAGGCCAGGGGGGAGTGTGGGGTATGGAATGTGGGGCAAGCCTGCGCCGGCAGAGGCCAGCATGACGCAACAGCCTGAGGTGTGCTGTGTGCTCTCCTGGGGAAGTTGTCCCTGGATCACGGGCCCCTGGTAGTGGGGGGCTGCACAGGCTCTCGGGAGGGGAGGTGTGGATAGTGACCTGTGCTTGCACACAAGCTTCTTGGTGGCTGCAGCAGCAGCCTTAGCATTTCATACCTGTCTCTGTGGTCCGCGCTGATAGCTGCATCTCGCGCCTGTCTCTAGAGCTTGTTTAGGCGGTGTTCTGGATCCCCTCTCCTTGTGCACCCCGAAACAATGGTCTCTTGCCTCTTAGGCAGGTCCAGACTTTTTCCCAGACTCCCCTCTGGCTAGCTGTGGCGCACCAGTCCCCTTCAGGCTGTGTTCACGCAGCGAACCCCAGTCCTCTCCCTGGAGTCTCATCTCTGAAGCCAGAGCCTCAGCTCCCAGCCCCCACCCGCCCTGGCCGGTGAGCAGACAAGCCTCTCAGGCTGGTGAGTGCTGGTTGGCAGCAATGCTCTGTGCGGGAATCTCTCTGCTGTGCTCTCCTCCGTGTCTCTGAAGCTTCCCCCCAACCACCTGCCGTCTCCGCCAGTGAAGGGGCTTCCTCGTGTGTGGAAACCTTTCCTCCTTCACAGCTCCCTCCCAGAGGTGCAGGTCCCATCCCTATTCTTTTGTCTATGTTTTTTTTTTTTTTCTTTTGCCCTACTCAGGTATGTGGCGAGTTTCTTGCCTTTTGGGAGGTCTGAGGTCTTCTGCCAGAATTCAGTAGGTGTTCTGTAGGAGCTGTTCCTCATGTAGATGTATTTTTGATGTATTTGTGGAAAGGAAGGTGATCTCCACGTCTTACTCGTCTGCCATCTAGAAGCTATCTCTCACAATTATTTTTAACTTTCTAAAATTTACCCACATTTCAAGACTGTCAATTTCCACTACTTCCTGGAACCTCATTCTTATCTCCCTCAGATAGGAATGAACAATCTAAACACCCCTTTTACTTTTTATAGATTCTAACTATACTAGGCATATTTTGCTTGGCTTTAGAGATACTTGCATACTTTAGTATTCTTTTCTACCAGATTATAATTCCTTTGAAGGCAGGAACTGTTTAATTATTCATGCTCATATCTATAGGACCTCTGTAGGACTCAGCATTGCCTTGCATATCAAAAGCACTCAATAATTACCAGTTAAGCTTAATAAAATATACTAATGAAAATTTTTATCAAAAGAATATGCTAACATTACTGTTACTACCATCTCTTAAAAGGTAAGGTTGTTATTTTTCATACCTGCCCATCACTGTCTTTAATCACCATCAGCACTGGAGTGTCTAAACCTGTCATTGTTCGATAAAGGGTCTTCAAGCTTGTACCATGCTTCCCAGTACCATAAACAAGAGTCCATGGATAGCCAATTGTTCTTGGTGGAAGATGCTTGGTAAGCTTTGAAAAATAAATTGTTAACACATACTCAATAGTTGCTTATTGTTAATCTGTACGATACTAATCCAGTTGGAATTTAATAGTACTTTATAAAATGCAGCCTACAAAAATAACAGTAGAAAATATCACTGTCAAAGATACTGAGATGCTTGAAGAATAACTCTACATTTCTCAGTATGAAACGTTAATCGTTCATTAGGAAAAGAAACAGTCATACCAAACAATATACAGATTAGAACAGAGGCAAGAAACATGGATTACTTATTGTTTGCATCCTCTGTATCAAATTAACAAAAATATTTGATGAACTGTTAGCTTGATTATTAATAACCTCTCAAATCCAGAGGCAGACTATCAGAATTAGAAATCAAGCTTCAATATGTTATAACTGTATGGCTTTGAACACTTACGTAACCTCTCTGCACCCAAGTTTCTTCACTTACAAAATGTGACAGTAAGAGCATCCAACTCCTACAGGGGCTGCAACAACTACATTAGATTGCCCATATAAAGCAAGTAACTGGCACACAATAAGAAATTAAATACTGGCCATTATATTGTCTCACCTAAATTGCTACTGTTATTTATTTTAATGTCTGCTTACCCAAATCTCCTAATATCTTCTATTACAGCTAGTTGCTATATTTTGTTTACTTTCTCTGCATTGAAGACTAAGACTAGGAACAACAGCCCTGCTTTTTCAGTTTTCAAAACAACTGAAAACAGGGTATTTTATTTTCATGGCACATACTCAGAAAGGCACATATGTGGGTATGTCATACCTTTTCAATTTGATCTGGCAGTAAGAGTTCACTGGGATCACTTAGGTTTGGTCGAAAAGATTCAGATTCCAGGTCTGCTTTCACTGGAGTAACCTGCTTTGAATTTATATCTTCCCTTGTAGTAATCTAAAGAAGTAAACAGCAGCAACATATTAATACAGAACGGCAACCAACCTTCAAAAATTTTAGGCTTTTGAGAGAAATAAAACCTTATACCTTAAAAAAGGTGGCTAAAGCTTTAATTTAGGATTTTAGAATAGGCAAAAGATGCTCCATCTAATAACAATGGCATGTCCAATGCAGAAAGAATAACTACATTTTTTTTATAAGCAGACATTTTTCTCATCGACTACATGAGGAAGGACAGGTATTGAATGATAAACTTCACATTTCTGGTAAAAAGAGGTAAGTTGCATGGAAACTTTAATTTTTCTGTTCAAGGGCAAAAAATGAGCCAGCTAGCTTGCTTTTTATCTGTGCTATTTAAAATATGTGAGATTATTTTTTCATGGTAATCATAAAATTTGCCAAAAGTAATTAAGAAAACTTCCTGGGTGCCAAAATTTTAATTTAAAAAATAGTACAAAAAAAAAGTATGTTTCATTGGTGTGCATGTGTATGTGAATTTATCTGCTTCACTGAAAAGGTTACCATTATTTTTAGAAATGCCTTTTGAATTTTTACTTTCTAAACATGAAATTTTTTTATCTAGCTGAACCAAACAATACATTTAAAAGTTAACTTTCTCACAAACCTATTTTTAAATTAGAACAATTTGATGCACTAAAAAGTATGTATGCTTTTCTTGATGGAAATGATCTCACTGATATTCTTAAAATGATAAAAATGTTGATTAAATCAAAACAAATTCTTATACAATTTATTCTGTTGGTACTTTTTCCTATTAATTTTGTTTTCACATGTAAAATGGAATAATATTAGAAAATAAAATATATGAAACAACAGTGATATTCTTAAAGTGACAGAAACGTTGATTAACTTAAATTCCTGTACAATTTATTCTGTTGGCACTTTTTCATATTAATTTTATTTTAATATATAAAATGCAGTAATATTAGAAAATAAAATATATGAAACTACTGTTGATGAAACTTTTAACTGGAAAACAGAATTCTATTGCAGCAGATAACTAAAATGCAGCAATTCTCGACGACTGTGATTCCACACAGGAATGAAATCTTGCTAAATTATTTTGTTCCTTTAACAGATTTCTTACCAAACCTAAACAACATATATTTTCAACCAATACATGTTCTAGAACTGTATTGTTTTTTGATGGAAACTATATTAATTCTTTCACATCATCATCATGTTTTACCCTTATTTTGATGATGTGAAAGGTTAAAAAAAATCCAAGGCAGCATGAGAAGCATTAAAAGAAAAGAAAAAAATTCAGGAGTTCTAGCAAAGCCATGAAAGCATATCTCATTAAGAAGAGGAAAACACACAATAATACACAAAGCTGAAAAATGAGGTCAATTATATAGTTCTTATTCCTGAAAAATCACAAAGATTATTTCACAGAATTTTAAACAATTTATCTAGTTGTAGTGCCTAATCTATACTATTCCAAAGTATTTCTAATACCAACCAGGAAAACCTAAGGAGAAAAACAATTCATCTCATTATGATATTTGATGTAGGGTTGATACAACTGCAATAGCCTTAAAGAAGAGAACCTTGCTATTCGTTAAATTTTTAAACATTTTCCCACAGTACATCTTTCGGATTCCATTTAGTAAAGATCCTACCTCAAACCCAAGACATTCTTCCAATGTAAAATGAAAACTCCTCATCAATCTAAGAAATACAGTACTGAGAACAGTTCTAAAATAACAGAAAATTCCTCTGAACATTTTTCAAATGAAAAGATGCCAGAAAAGATACTCCTACAGCTCTTCAAGGCAATACTGTACTCTTTAATACAAAAGGAATTTTCTGATGGGGTATTTTAGTGCTGCAGTCAAAACGAATCCTTCAAAAAAGAGATTTGCCCTGACAAAAGACACTGAAAACAGGGAATATTCAATCTCTGGAGAGGTTTAAACTACTGAAGGGGGCACCTGGAGACGTCTGCAGAGTGTGCGCAGTTCTTCAGTATTTAGAGCATCGATCCTGCGGTGATACTCAGCCACTGACACTACCTGAATATGGAGACAGGAAGACAATAATTCCACTGACAGTTGAGAAAAACAGCCAAAACAAAACAAAAATTGGAGAAATTTAAATGGGAAAGAGAACTGTAATCAGGATTTCTTTCCCCACTCCATGCTGAAAATCCAAGAGATTTATATATTAAACTACGGTGAAATACACATGAATGAATTTAACTTATTAACTACTACATCCAACTAACTACTAGTACACAACTTAAGGTTTATTTATAACTACTAGTACACAACTTAAGGTTTATTTATAACTACTAGTACACAACTTAAGGTTCACATAGACAGAATTTGACTGAATAAATAGAATTACAGTCGTTTATAAAAGAAAAGCTATATAAAACATAACATGCTTTGCTAACATCAAAGGTAACATCTAAAATCTAACTGTCTTGCAGTTTACAAAGAACATGGTAGTTTCAACTCTCCCCTTCAAATCAGTTTTAACTCAAACGTTACATCCTAATGGCAATGCTGGAAAAATTTCTTCTAGGCAAAGGTAACAAACATACCTGTGCTATATGATCTGTATCAGAACAGAGAAGTGGGGGAGCAAGAAAAAGACATGAAGTACATTTTAAAACCTAAGACAGTAAGAAAAATAAGCTCCAGAAATAGAAAATTAGATTTTTTAAAGCATATCTAATAGCATTCTCAGGCATGTCCACTTAGTCTTTCTAAATGATCCTGAACTGAAAGTTTTTGCCTTTCCTCTACAGTAATTCTTTGTAGTTGGTACTGTAGCAGTTATTTGTGACTAAAACGTAATGACTTTCCTACATTCTAAATTTCTAAGGGAAATTCTATATCTTCTGTAATTGCTTAGACCAGTCTCTTGCACGGTGCTGAATTTGAAAGCCATGTCTGACAGATAACTATTATCATAAAAAGCCCACGAAAATAGACAAGTTTCCTCAGACTGACACAACAGCTACAGCTTTTTCAGATCATGACATAATTCCCAAAACAGTAAGCATAATATAGTGAACTCTGGTGGTGCTATAAATATGTACTGAATTCTCCTGACCTATGACAAATTCCTCTTGTGATCAATCAATTATGTGTAGAGGTTCTGGCCACAAAATGCAGTTAAACCAATTGACCCATAAAAGGTTTAGATTTTTAAACTAACCTAGGTTTTAAAAGGTTCTTGTTCCAGTCAACTAAAACGAATTAGCTACTTCTATGAAGAGCTGTAAACTTGTTGAAAGCAATGAAAGACATGAGAATAGAAAAAAAGGACAAGAAACTGAACAGATTTTCCATTCTGGCCATTATTATTAGATTGACTTTTGAAAAGCAAGAATGCTTGCAATATGATAGCTGACTTTCTACTTACAAAGAAACCCAAAGTAGTTATGATTTCAAGCTCTGGGGAATCAGATGGACCTAGGTTTTCCCCCTTCCTTATCTATTTCTCCATAAAACAGTGGAAATAATAATAGTACATACTAAATAGGGCTTTTGTGTAAATAAAACGAAGAAATGAAATGCACATAAAGGATTGAGTATAGTGTCCACCACAGACTAAATAGGGGTTAACACTACTTTTACTTAATTTTCCATCAATTACCCTAAGGACTAAAGGATAATGTTGAAGAGTCTCCATATTTATTTTTGGTTTTTATTTTTGACATTAAGGTATTTCAGCTTTAAGAACTCAACTATTTTATATATTTTGCCTATTTTGAAAGTTTAATTTAAAAATATTAAAGATTTTTCAATTAAGAACAACAGAATTTTCAATAAAGATGAAAGAAAAATTAGGTACTAAAAGTAAAAAAATAAAAATCACAGCTTGCTTTTCTAAGACCAGCAAAAGAAATCTCTACAAAATATTTAATGACCAGTTATACCTTTCTTCCTTTTTCCTATGGCATTCAGTCTAATCGAGTTTCCTAGACAAGAATTTTCAAATTATATGACTTAACTATTCCTCTGCGTTCTTTCTATTCCTCTACTCAACACTGATCTTACACTGAAAGCTCTTCTTTTTACCATATAAAACACAGTTCCTGGATGAAAGTAAATTGAATTTGCTCACAAAACGGATCAGTTATAATCTAATTGTATCAACATCACTTAGAGTAGGAATCATCAGTGAGGGAACCATAAATTGGCATCATAAGTATAAGCTTATAACATCTGGTAGTCATAGTTTCTTTAATGTCACAAATCTACTTTCCTCATTCATTTTCTTTTTTTTTGAACTGTATTCCTTTCTGGAACTTATAAACTCACCACTTCCTTACCTTTAAATATTTACTCATGCTGTGATGAATGATAATATACAATATTGTCAAAAGAGTAGGTGAACTAATAAAGAAAAAGGATTTGAAATCAAATGACTGTGATCTTGGGGTGGCCTCAGCCTGCAGCAGCTTCAAGCAGGATTTCGGTTCCCTGGCCAGAGACTGAAGTCAGGCCTCGGCAGTGAGAGCGCTGAATCCTAGCCACTAGACCACCAGGGACAGTGGCCAGCGACAAGGTCCCTGGCTCATCGGCTTTGTAGAAATGAATTCCCAGACATGAAAAGTAGTGAAAAAAGTAAAGCATTTATTAGGAGGAAAAAGGGTACGTATGAATAGACTCACTGTACGTATGCAGACTCAGAGAGTCGAGAGTCGTGTGCTCGTAGTAGTTGACCTCACTGTATGGGGCATTTCTTCTGGGTTCCCTTTGGCCAATTATCTTGCTTTGCCTGGTTCTGAGTCTGTAACTGGTTTATCTCAGGGTCCTCCCACGTGTGCATGTGCATCTCTTAGCCAAGATGGAATTCTAGAGAAGAGGCCTATGGGTAGGTTGACATCACTTACTATGGGGTGACGCCCCCTCCCTTTTTGACCTCTGTGGAGCCTTTCTGCGCATGTGTAGTGGGAAAGGTCTCCTGGACTCTGAGAACGAGAAATACGTGGTCCCTTTATCTTTCATCTGGGCAGGTCTTAGCTTCTCCTTCCTCCTGCTATTGTATTCATCTTGGAGAATCTGTCCACAGGGGATAAACTCCAGCTGCTCAGCCTGGGGCCCATCTATCTCCTGCCTCAACTAGAGAAATATACTTCCTCCTTTCAAAATAAATGAATAAAGAGATATAGATTCCTAGTATATATGGTGGATCTGGAATTAGTCTCAAATTAATTTTTAACCCCTTGGTAAATCATACTCCATGTACAGAATGTATTACTTTACCCAAAAGATTAAACCTAAGTGGAAAATGGACAGATTGCTACAAAATGTCCTGTATCACACTCCCAATTATTAAAGGTACACAGTTGAGGAAATCAAGACCTTCTAACTAAAACTGTATTCACTGTCTGGCTAAAAAGTCATTTCCTGAGGAGCAAAGTAGTTTGCCTATACTGCTGAATCCCATCTGCAGAAACTAAGTACTATGAACTACCCTCTGCAGAATTAAGTGCTACTCTCTAGTCTCTTCAGTTTTTGACAAAGGACTCTCACAAAGTGAGAGCATTTATTTTCAACAAATTACACATGTAAAGGCAGAATTAAATCTACCCATCTCTATTACAAAGAGACTAATAACAACAACCACCAGAACAGAAGCTGAAAATAGAGGAAATGTATAGTTGCTGCAAATCCCATGAATAAGAACATGCTGTCCTAGAAAGAAAAGAGCTTCAGTCTAACATCGGTCTAACAGTCCTCCTGCCAGGATATGCCAGTATTTCCCCCTGAGGTTACACCATAAACAAGCCCAAAACCTCCCTTCCCCCAACTGCCTTGCAGACTAAAAAAGATACCTGTGAATGTGCAATTTTTATTTCTCACTTATTCCTTACTTTTATTCCTTAGTAAAGGAAGATGGGGTAGAAAGAAAAATGTTACTTGACAATGCCATTTATATTTACTTTGGAATCCAAAAATATTTTTAAAAAGGAGGAAATTAGAGTTGAGCTGTTGTAGCTAACAAAAAAGGGCATACAACAGCATCCTGAACTTACGTAACATTCTGTTCTATGTTTCATAATATATGACAAAGTTTTATCACAAAATAAGACCTGGATTATGTTAAAACTTTACTCCTTTCTGCCTTAAATTAAAACTACTGTTTTCAAAATACACTTCCATGACTTAAATAAAATATAAAGGAGCAAACAGAGAATCATAAATTAGGTAACTAGAAAGTAGAATTAAGAGGGAAAAGAGGATTAAATCCAGAATGAATACAAAACAGAACACATTACTGAAGTTTTGATTTGAAGAAATCTTTTATATTTAAAATTACATCCTGTTAAGTATATCTGCAGATGACTCACATAGATTTTCATAAGAAGGCAGATATGTTCACTGCTCTTTTAGTCAAAAAAAAAAACCCTGTTAACTACTCAAAACCACGCAATTACAATATGTGTATATTATACTAGCCTCATGGAACAATAAACGTAAGAAGTGAATCTCACAAAAAGGGAATAATCTTGGTTTCCCCATAGCATATCGGGGGAAAGAACACTCATTACATAATCTTGAAATATATTAATTCACTATTATAGTTGGAGACTTCAAAACTCCTCTATCAGTAATTTGCAAATCTGACAGAAAATCAGTAAGGACATAGCTGAACCGAACAGTATTCTCAATTAGTTGGATCTAATTGACATGTATAGAATACTCCATCCAACAACAGCTGAATACATATTCTTCTCAAGCTCACATGGAACATTCACTCAGATAGAACACATTCTGGAACATTAAACATACCTTAACAAATATAAATCATAAAGTATGCTCTCAGACCACAATGAAATTAAACTAGAAATCAGTAACAGAAATAGTGTGAAAATCCCAAATTACTTTAGAACAACACACTGCTAATTAACACATAATCATTAAAGTCTTGGGAGAAATTTAAAATATTCTGAACTAAATAAAAATATAACTTAGCAAAATTTTGGGATACAGTGAAAGCAGGAATTAAGAGGAAAATTTATAGCACTGAATGCATATGTAAGAGAAAGATCTAAAATCAATAATCTCAGCTTCCATTTTAGGAAACTAGAAAAAGAAGAGTTAATTAAGTCTGAAGTTGAAGAAAAGAAATAATAGAAAAAAATCAGAGTAGAAATCAGTGAAACAGAAAACCAATAGAGAAAACTCAACAAAACCAAAAACCAGTTCTTTGGAAAGATCAATAAAATTGATAAACCTCTAGTCAGGCTAACTAAAATAAGAAAAAGAACACACAAATAAATTATATCATAAATGAAGACAGGCCACCATTATTGATAATAAAGGAAAATAAAGGAATATTATAAACAACTCTATACCTACGAATCTGAAAACCTAGATGAAATGGACCAATTCCTTGAAAGACACAAACCACAAAACTCACACAGAAGAAACAAATCATCTGAACAGCCCTATACCTACTAAATAAATTGAATTAGTAATTAATAGCCTTGCAAAACAGAAAGTACCAGGCCCAGTCCTAGCCAACTAAAATGAATTAGCTACCAGTAAACATCAAGGTAACTCTATGAAAAGCTATGCAAAATTGCTGAGCACTATGAGAGAACATGATCATAGAAAAAAAGGAAAAACTGAACAGATTTTCATTCTGGCCAATATAATTACATTGACTTTTGCAAAGCAAAAATGCATACACCACGGCAGCTGATTTTGTACTTACAAAGAAACCCAAAGTGGTATGATCTCTAGCTCTGGAGCATCTTCAGTGAATCCAGATAGATTCACTAGTGAATTCAATTAAACATTTAAGGAAGAAATTATACTAAATCTCTACAATCTCTTCCAGAAAAACAGAAGCAGAGAAAATACTTCCCAATTCATTCTACGAGGCCAGCACTACCCTAATAAAAAATAAACAAAGACACTGTAAGAAAGACAAACTACAGACCAATATCTCTCATGAACATACATGCCAAAAAACCTCAACAAAATATTACTAAATTGAATCCAACAATGTGTAAAAAAGATTATCTATACAGTGACCAAGTGGGATTTAATTCCAGGTATGCAAGGGATATGCAAGGTATTTCAACATTTGAAAATCAACTGATGTAATCCATTACACATAAATAGATGCAGAAAAAGCATTAGTCAAAATCTAACATTCATTATAAAAACTCCCGGCAACCTAGAAATAGAGGGTAACTCCTGCAACTTGATAAAGAACATCTAACGAAAAAATCCTACAACTAACATCATACATAATGGTGAAAAATGAAATACTTTCCCACTCCTATTCAACATTGTACTGGAAGACCTAGCTAATGCAGGAAAACAAGAAAAGGAAATAAAAGGTATACAGACTGGAAAGGATGGAATAAAACTCTTAGATGACATAATTGTCTATAAAGAAAATTCTGAAGAATCACCCAAAAACTACTGGAATTAATAAGCAATCATAGTAGGCTTGCAGGATATAAGGTTATATACAAAAGTCAACTGCTTTTCTATATATCAGCAATGAGTAATTGGAATCTGAAATGTAAAACCATACTATTTATAGTATAGTATGAAATACATGAAGTACAAAATTTTGAAGAAAGAAATCAAAGAAGATTTAAATAAATGAAGAGATATTCCATGTTCATATATATGGATAGGAAGGCAATACTGTCAAGATATCAGTTTTTCCCAACTTGGTCTACAGACTCAACACGATTCCAATAAAAATCCCACCAAGTTACTTTGTGGATATAGGCAAACTGATTATTTAAAGTTTCTGTAGAAAGATCCCAATGCCAACACAGTAATGAAGGAAAAGAACAAAACTGAATGACTGATGCTATTCAACTTCAAGACTTACTATAAAGTAATCAAGATTGTGATACTGGCAAAAGAACAAACAGATCAGTGGAATGGAAGAGAACACCTACATATAGACTCACACAAGTACAGTCAATTGATTTTTGACAAAGAAGCAAAGATAATGCAATGAAGAATGGATGGTCTTCTACCAAACAGTGGTGGAACAACTGGACAACCACACACAAAAAAGTTAATCTAGACAAAGTCCTTATACTTTTCACAAAAATTAACTCAAAATGGATCATCAACCTAAATGTAAAATGCAAAACTATAAAACAACTAGAAGATAATACAGAAAAAAATCTACGTGAAGATGGGTTTGAAGATGCATTTTTAGATAGAACACCAAAAGCATGATCCATAAAAAAAAACTAGTAAGTTGGATTTCATTAATAATTAAAAACGTCTGCTCTGTAACAGACACTGTCAAGAGAATAAAAAAATAATCCACAGACTGGGAGAAAATCTTTGCAAAATACATTGCTGATAAATATGTTATCCAAAATATACAAAGAACTCTTAAAAAACAAGAGAACAAACAAAACATGAACTAAAGATCTGGACATGTAAGAATATGAAAAGATGCTCTATGTCATATGTCATCAGAAAAATGCAAATTAAAATAACAATGGGATACCACTACGCACCTATTTAGAATGAAAGCACTGACAATATTAAATGCTGGTGAGGATGCAGAGCAGCAGGAACTTTCATTCATTGTTGGTAGAGCACAAAATGGTACAGTCACTTTGGAAAACAGTTGGGCAGTTTCTGTTACAAAACTAAACATACTCTTATTATACAATCCAGCAGTCACACTCCTTGGTATTTACCTAAATGAGCTGAAAATTTAGGTCCACATAAAATCTGCACATGAATGTTTATAACAACCTTTTATTTAGTATAAGTGTCAAAACTTGGAAGTAACCAAAATGTGAATAGATAAACTGTGGTACACTGAGAAAATGGAATATTAAATGTCAGCACTAAAAAGAAATGAGCTATTAAGCCATGAAAAGACAGGGAGGAACCTTAAATGCATTTTACTAAGTGAAAGAAGCCAATATGAAAAAGCTACATATGATACAATTCCAACTAGATGATACTCTGGAAAAGGCAAAACTACAGAAAGATTAAAAACATCAGTGGTTCTCAGGTGGAGGGAAGGAGGGATGAAAAGATGGAGCACAGGGCATTTTGAAGGCAATGAGACTACACTGTATCATCCTGTAATGGCAGATACATGTCATTCCATAGAATGTGTAACACAAAGAATGAACCCTAATGTAAACTACAGACTTTGGGTGATAATAATATATATTAGCTCATAAATTATAACATGTACCACATTAATACAAGATGTAAATAACAGGGGTACTGTGTTTGGAGAGAAAGGGGTATATGGGAACTCTCTGTACTTCCCATTCAATTTTTCTGTAAATCTAAAATCTAAAATCTCTAAAAAATAAAATCTATTAATTAAAGAAAAACAGGGAAAAAAACCAGGCAAACACAAAATTCAGGGAGGTAGTTACCAATTTGGAGGTGACATGAGATGAGATAGAGAAAGAACACATAGGATGATGCACTTTCATTGGTAACGTTTTAGTTCTTAAGTTGGGTAGTGAATGAGTGAGTGGGATCACAAATACTCATTTTATCATGTCTCACAACTTACATATGTAATAAATACGCTTTTCAACTACTAAGTCAAATAAATAAAGAAAAAATATTCTACACTGAATATATGTGTATATGTCCTTTTTTCAATTATGTTGTGACATAATTAGTAAGATGTTTTATACAATAAGGCATAAACACTAGTTAAAAAAACTTCCCATGAATATGGACTATAGGTAGGCAACATAGTATAGTAGGTTTAGCTGTAGAACTCTGTCTTAATTCTGATTCTGTTTAATAGTCGTTCCTACATATGCCTGAGGGATTGGTTCCAGAAACCTTCACAGGAACCAAAACCCATGGATGCTCAGGTCCCTTATAGAAAATAGCACAGTATTTGCATATAATCTATGCATATCCTCTCCTTAAATCATCTATATATTACTTATAATACCTAATACAATGTAAATGCTATGTAAATGGCTGTCAGCATTGTGGCAACTTCAAGTTTTGCTTTTTGGAACTTCCTGGGATTGTTTTTCCAAATATTGTTAATCTGTGGTTGGTTGAATCTGCGAACGCAGAACCACTGAATGCAGAACTGGTGGATAAGGAAGTCTGATTATATTAGTTTTGTGAACTTGAGCAACCGTACTTAATCTCTCAATTTCTGGTCTTTCAAATGGAAATAATAATCATATCTTAGGCACTTTATGAGGAATAAATAATAGTATGTGTAAGATACATATAAAGTAGAAAATGATACAGCTAATGTACAAAATAAATGTTAATCCCCTTCTCCTAGTTATAGTCTGAAGATTTTGAGAGCACGTATAGCAAAGAATTTAAGGGCACAGCTTACAGCCAGAATAGAATGCCTGGATTCAAACCACAGCTCTGACCTTTATTGATCAGAGTATGGCTGTTATATGCCTCTGTTTTGTAAAATGAAGGTGAAAGCAGCAATATTTCACAGGTTGAGGATTAAGTAAAAAACTCATGGTAAGTGTATAGTGTTAGTATTAGTAATTATTAATATTTTAATCAGCATTATAATCATTAGCTGAGGTCCCTGGAAAGAGTTTTACATTTAAATTTGTTCTTCTTAAAATTCTACCTGTGAGCTAATTTCTATACAGATGTAAGTAATTCATCATGTCATGTGTTTTCAAATATAAAAACCTAAAATACAAAAAAAAAAATTCATCTTGTCATATATTAGGGCCTAAAAACAACAAAAAAAGGAAAAGATGAGAAAATTCAGTGAAGTACTGATAGAAAAAAATGATGTTATTTAATATTTTGTGACTTTAATCTGATTAAACTTATACTCTTATAAAATGAGCTTATAACCTTCACATGAATTACAATTTATTGACAGACACTAAAAAGGCAGGATATAGTATATGGGTATATCAAATATATAAACAGGGGCTTCCCTGGTGGCGCAGTGCTTGAGAGTCCGCCTGCCGATGCAGGAGACGCGGGTTCGTGCCCCGTTTCGGGAAGATCCCACATGCCGCGGAGCGGCTGGGTTCAAGTGAATGATTAGAGATTAAAGTTTAGGTTATTTATCAGAATAAACTCTAAAACAGCCTTTAAAAATAAAGAAAACATAGCAAGAAGGCTGAGCAGAAAGACCCTGAGTACATGAGCACACCAAAATTACAACTATTTACAGAATAACTATCAGTGAAACAGACCAGAACCTATCAGAAAAGATCTTTTACAACTATAGATATAATGAAGATGGGCAGCAGGGGTGGAGTCATGGTACAGTCAACACCATACCTCTGGTAGGTGAACCAGAAACAGAAGAATAATTGTTGCAGAAGTTCTCCCCAAGGAGTCTGAGCCCCACATCAGGCTCCCAAACCCAGGGGTCCTGTGCAGGAAAGACAAGCCCCCAGAATGTTTGACTTTGAAGGCAAGTGGGGCTTCCTTTTGGAAGACCCAGAGGGTTGTAGGAAATAGAGACTTCACTCTTAAGAGGGCGTACACACTCTGGGACTGGGGACAGAAGCAGTAATTTGAAAGGAGCCTGAGTTAGACCTGCCTGTTGATCTTGGAGAGTCTCCTGGAGAGGCAGGAGGCAAAAGGAGCTTACCTTGGGGACACATACACTGGCAGAAGCCATCTTTGGGAGCTTGTTCTACCATGGGGACATTGATGCTGGCAAGTGCCATTTGGAATCCTCCCATTACCTTATTAGCACCTGAACCCAGCCCTGCCCACCAACCTATAGGCACCAGTACCAGGTGCCTCAGGCCAAGCAACTAACTGAGCAGGGACACAGCGCCACCCAACAGCCTACAGGCTGCCTTAAGAACCCCTGAGCCCACAGCCTCCCCTGTACATTGCTCAGCCTACCAGAGGGCCCACCAACCATTACACAGGCACTAGACCTGGGACCAAGGGAATGATCATGATATGATCAAAGAACTCAGGAGAAAAACGGATTAAAAGAGTGAGAAATCTTAAGTGTTTAACAAAGAGTTAGAAAATATAAAAGAACAACCAAACAGAGGTGAAGAATCCAGAAAGTGAAATGAAAAATACACTAGAAGGAATCAACATTCGACTAAATGATACAGAGGAATGGATAAGCGAGCTGGAAGACAGAGTACTGGAAATCACAGAAGTGGAACAGAGAAAAAGAGAAAGGATAAAAAGAAATGAGGACACTAAGTGACCTCTAGGACAACATCAAGTGTGCTAACGTTCGCATTCTAGGAGTCACAGAAGAAGAGAGAAAGGGGCAGAGAAAATACCTGAAGACATATCATTGAAGACTTCCCTAACCTAGGAAAGGAAACAGACATCCAGGTCTAGGACACACAGAGTTCCAAACATGATCAACCCAAAGAGTTTCCTACAACCCAAAAAACGTATAAGGAAAAGATAAAGTTAAGCATGTTTCATCAACATCGTTCTCACCCAAGCTAACTGGCAAAGGTTTAACTTTATTCCATATATTTTGGAGCATATTCTAACTATTAGTCCTATTAGTTATTATCTTTGAGACTTTAATTCATTTACAAAATGAAAATAATCTATCTCTGGTTAACACACAGTTACTGAGCATTTAGAAAACTGTCCTAGTTTATATAAATATATGGCCATATCAATACTAGCTATAAGACTATTTACTACTTAAGTAATACCATTCTACTAATCAGTTGAGTAAGGTTATGAAGAACTGTAAGAAGTTACAAAATACGAAGTCCAAAAACGAGAAATTTTATTTGTTCTAAAATATTTGTTATACTCCTAGAAAAATTATTTTTTATTTTCAGTTTTAAAGTGGAAGAGCTCCCTCTCTGGCAGAATCTTAGAGGAAATTTCAATCTACAAAACAAGTAAAAGAACTGCTATCATTTTAATTCGTATTTTCTTCAGCCTTTCTCCTACCCTACAGCTTCTAGGATTTCTACTCCAAAGCAAGGAAAACGGCTAGAAAACTGGGACTTGAGCTTGTCTACACACGAAAACACATCATAATGTATTGTACCATTTTATAAAACTCTCAAAGACATCCTGGTGAGGTAATGAATATGCTAGGGTCTAGCTGTCTCTGTGCTCCACGACAACTTAGTTCAGTAAACCACTCCATATGAATTTTCACCTTTAAAATGGGAAGTAATACTACTGACTTTGCAAGGTTATTGTGAAGGTTAAGTGAAACAACATATATAAACTCTATGCGCAGAGCTGAGGACCAGTGAGAAGCACGCTCTCATATCTGAAAAAATAACATAACAGCTTCCTATGAGGTTAAAAAGGAATTGGTGACTGTAAGTGTGTGATGTACATTATAATGACCTATAAAGTTCAAAATATCCACATTTTGCCTGTATTTGTAATAAATTAAACTATATTACAGTATTAGCAAACTAATGATAAATGTTAATTCAAACTGCACATCAAAAAAATACATGCATAGCATCACTGTTCTTGGTTTGAAAAAAAAAAGCTATGTTAATTGGCTAATCTGATAACCTGATCAGAATTTTAATAAATCCAATAATTTCAGATGCCTAAACCACTCTGTGCTGATGTTTCATAAACAAAAACTTGAAATCATTCAACTTAAAAATAAAAAGACATAACAAAGTACTCTCGAGCCAAATTACACCACCACCAATGGAAATCATTTTGATATTTTTACATTTTTAACATTTAAGGGTGGCAAGCTGTTTTGGGGCATCTTCCAAAGTCACTCCGGGTTCTAAGTATATGTCTAGTCTTATTTACATCATCTATAATCTCAGTAAAAATAAAATTAATATTCATAAGGCAAGATACAATCTTAAATTACCAAAGAAAAAACAACTGGCAATACATTTTCTAACAAATAATGCATACATACTTATACTGAAAAATATCTAGGATTCTTAAAATAGTAAGGTTGAGTAAGATATTTCTTTATTAGAGTATCATTTAAAGTTATGTATTAGGCAACAATGCTTGAAACTTTTTGGATAGCTTAAGAAAGACTTTTCTTGCATTGCTAAAATAACAGTCTTAAAACACAAAATTATAAATGTATTTAGTCTGGAATCCAGTCAATAAAAATTAAAGTTAATTCACTAAGATAGTTCTACCAAATTTATCTTTAAGCAAAACAAAAATTCCAAACATTTTCCTACAAAGTTAAATTAAAAATTAAGGCAGTAATAAAGGTTTGATAACTTCCTGTTGATGTAGAACAGGAAAACCAGAACACTTTCACAAACCAAAATTACAGTCCCTTATTCATTTCCTTTCTGAAGATATTTATGGTTAGCAGAAATAGCTTAAATTAAGGTATGCTTTTATAATCATACAATTTTGTATTCTATAAATATTCTCTATACTTAAACTTTTTAAATTATACAATTTTGCAGAATGCCACCATAAAAAGACTAATAAATATAGAAACTGAAATCATCGACTAAGATTTACCAGAGTATATTTTTGATTAATTGGTTGATGCCGTCTCCCCTTTTTCCCATACCAGAAACGAGACATTTCCTTTCCAGGGCAAATTAAGTTACATCAAATCTCCTAAGAACTGTTTTAAAAAGCATTCTTCCTCTGTCAAAAATACATTTCTAGCACAAGAGCCCTACTACAGTGACAAAACAGTTTGCTGGAGACAAAGATTTGACTGACAAGACAGAGAGCTAATCACTAAGTAGCATCCACTGCAAAGATAGTCCTGAGTGGAGACTGTAAAGCTGGGGAGGGAAGAGAGGATTTCCCATGTTTAAGTTTGGTTGCACTGCACCCAAATGTGCTGAGAAAGGACTCAAAAGCTTAAAGATACAGAGCATGTATTTCCAAATACCAGTACACTAAGAAATATACTAAAAATAACCCAGTCATAAAAAAGTAATCAGTACAGTTTCCAGAGTCCCTCCCAAAGTACACAAATGATTTCAATTAACATTTTACTATTTGCTCATATAGTCATAATATTCTGTTCCTCATTTACATCTAAGAGTCCTATAAAATTTCATCTTACATGTATTTTTTAAGCAGTAAAACATCCTTTGAGGACCCTTCAATCCTCAAACTTTTAGAATGACTATGTAAAAATGAAGCCAATCTACTACAAATAAATCCTATACAGATATTTAGTGTGATCTGAAAATTCCTTTTAGTATTAACACAGTCCATTTTTAAACTGCATTTTCTAACATCTAGTTTCTTGAAAAAGTACTTATATTTACTATGCCTATGTATATAACCAGGGGTATCCTGAATATAAGTGAATTTTTAAGATTAAATATTATTATGACTATAAGCTATAATCACCTAGATTACCTCAATTTTAACTAGAATATCAATGCCATATGATACACTGAATATTTCTTCCATTTTAAGCTAAGACTGCTCCTCCCCCTTTACCTTGTTGTGTGTACACACAAAGCTGTGCACACAATGCCACCCTTCACACACACACAGCTACCTTTCTAGTATACACAATGCTGCACCATACCCACACCCCCCCATCTCCTTCCTGCATATTCCAGTATGTGCATGCACAAGACACAGCACACCCCCTGATGAATACCCACCCTGCCATGCCACTCATACCAGTCACCCCCTAACTCCCCCACGTGCTCCACCACACTTACCCTAAGATCTCTCTCCCACAGTCCCTCGCAGGCACACTATACCCATCTCCACACCAGCTTTACAATACAGGGTTCAATTATATACATAGTGAACTGTGGTCGCCAACCCCCATCCCTGCACTCCCTCTGCACACACCAACAGCATTAGATAATTTGGTGGTAGTGGGGTGCTCTTTTGAAAACCTATCATTACTTCCAGATGAATTTTCTAGAATTAGAAATATTATATGCATGCCAAAATGTGGTTTAAATGAGATTTTAAAAAATATACACACATGCACCATGCAAAGCATAGCCTATTTCATTGGTTGTCTTACTCAGCATACATCTCCACACCTTCTTCCTAATACAGTTTTGATTTTGCTAAGGTACCTTTTCAGCCATGTGTTTCTGAGAAGGCTGGCTCCATGCCTAGAAAGGATGGGTTCTTAAAGATCTAAACCAGTGGCTCTCAAATTTTAGCCTACACCAGAATCACTTGGAACATTTGTTAAAACAGAATACTGGGCTCCAAAACCAGTTTCTGATAAGCCGACTGCAATGGTGCCTGAGAATGTGTATTTTTTAATTTTTTTTTTTTTGGCTGCGCTGCGGCTTGTGGTATTTTAGTTCCCTGAGCAGGGATCAAACCTGGGCCCTGAGCAGAGAGTCCCAACCACTGGACCATCAGGGAATTCCTTGTACTTTTTAAACAAATTCAGAGATACTATTGGGGCTGGTTGTGGTCTAGGGACCACACTTTGAAAAACAACTAAACTACAATGAGATATCACTTCACCCCGGTCAGAACGGCTATTACCAAAAAGACAAGATATAACAAGCATTGGCGAGAAAAAGGAGAAAAGGGAAACCCTTGTGCACTATTGGTGGGATTGTAAATAGGTGTAGCTACCATGGAAAACAGTATATTTTTTGAGGTTCCCCCCAAAATTAAAAACAGAACTACCATATGATCTAGCAATTCCACTCCTGGGTATTTATCTGAAGAATGAAAACACAAAATTTAAAAGATACATGCACTGCCATGTTCACTGCAGCATTATTTACAATAGCCGAGATATGGGAACAATCTAAGTGTCCATCAATGGATGAATGGATGAAGAAAATGTGGTATAGATACACAGTGGAATACTACATAGGCAAAAACAAACAAACAAACAAACAGGAAAAGACTGAAATCTTGCCATCTGAGACAACATGGATGGACCCTGAGTTCATTAGCTAAGTGAAATAAGTCAGACAGAGAAAGACAAATATCATATGACCTCATTTATATGTGGAATTTAAAACAACAAAAAATGAAGCTCACAGATACAGGAAACAGATTGGTGGTTGCCAGGGGGGTGGGGGGTGGCATTGGGGAGGGCAAAATGAGTGAAGGGGGGTTCAAAGGTACAAACCTCCAATTATAAAATAAGTCATGAGGATATAATATATAGCATGGTGAATATAGTTAATAATACTGCATTACATATTTGAAAGTTGCTAAGAGAATAAATAGATCTTAAAAGTCTTTATCACAAAAAAGATTAACTAGACTTACTGTGGTGATCGTTTCACAGTATATACAAATATCAAATCATAATGCTGTACACCTGAAACTAATATGTTATATGTTATGTATACCTCAATTGAAAAAGAAAAATCAACTGGTCTAAGCTATTTTAAGTGTGATTTTCTGTTTCTTGAAGCCAAATGCTTCTATTTAATAAATACAATACCTACCTAGCAGACATAAAATGAGCTCAGTAAATCTCCTTCTTGCCCTTTCTTTTTTCATAGTACTCAGAAAACATAATGCTAGGTCATTTAAATTTGTCTAGACACCCCAGGGCTTGAAGCAGATGTCAATTTAGCATTAAAAATGTAAAATGACAGGCTATAAAATGAAGCACTTTTAAAAACATAACCAGCTTTAGGTTGAATATAATCTGTTCTCATAATTCACATATTCAACTTAATGTTTTTTCCTTTACTTTCTTTATCAGGGCTGAAATTACTGAATTACCTTATATCTGATATCCTCTAAGTTGGGAGTGGTCTACTAGAAGCAATAATACATTATCTACCCTACTCAATATTTAAAGTAATATTGTAATTTTTAAAATCATAAAATAGTCTTTCATTCATCCCTTCTCACAATATCAATTAGACATTTTGTGCTTTAATAGAAATTTTATAGTCTATAGCTTTTGGCTAGAGATAGATTATTAATAGGGAAAGCAAAGCATTGGTTCAATACTTTCCTGAGGCAGTTAACATCAGTAATAGTCAAAACAGACCATAATGACTCCTGGGTGCTAAATGCTAATATAAAAAAACATAATAGCCTAGAACTAGAGACCTACTCTACAGCACAGTGCCTATAATAATACTGTACTATATACTTGAAAATTTGCTAAGAAGGTAAATCTTATGTTAAGTGTTCTTATTACAAAATAATAACTACAAAAAGGTGAGAAGAAACTTCTGGAGACGAATGTTTACGGCATAGATTGTGGTGATGGTTGCATGGATATACACTTGTCTCCAAACTCATCAAGTTGTATATATTTAATATGCACAGCTTTTTGTATATCAATCATACCTCAATAAAGACGTTTAAAAAATACTCAATATAGAAATATTATATAAGACAATTTGTATTAACTCATAAATTCTAATTGTTATTAATGCTTTTGATTTATGAATTTTTCAGGTTTACTAAATTTCTTTGGCATTATGATTTGTTAATTCTATGTGATTAGATCAATGTAAAAAAAAGTATATTCTTCTTTAATTGCTTTTATCTGAGAAATGTGACCTCTACTTAGTGACTTAGAGATAGAGACCACTTTCATTTTGAACAAAATCAATTCTGTATGGATTTTTCAGGCTAGGCTAAGAGATCAGGAATTTTGTTTTATATATTGACTCAATTTTAATTTTGGCATTACTTGTGCTTTAATTTAAAAAACAAAACAAAACAAAAAAACAACCCATGTGTTTAAGAAAATGAACACCAGAATACTCATTGTCTGGCAGCTTACGAAGTAAAACATTAACCAAACAACTGAAGCCTCCTGATACTGGTGCTTCTTAGAAGTTGCAGCAATACCAAACTGTTAGTCTTCTCTGAGAAACCTAATAAACAACCACGGCAATAGCTCTACTTAATTAGTGACAACTAAGAAAACAGAACTGATTCCACATGATGATTACCACATCCTAGTGGAAAACCAAATCAATAAGGATATAATATGATAAATTTTATAGCCTAAATTGCTAATATTAGGTTAAATATATTAAATTTATATAATTAAAATGGAGAACACTAAAAATTAATGCCAAAATGGGAAGATCCTATAAATGAGTTACAAAATTATCTATGCCAGAAAGCAGATTCTAAAATACTTGGAGTAACTACAAAACCTTTATACAGGTTTATTTAATAAGCAGCCAATATATTTACATTTACACTTTCACTTAAATGAAAGCTTTGATTATTTGAGAAAATGTGAGTAATGTCAAGCACCTAAAAACGAACAAGTCATATCAGAAACCAAACACTGAATGGAACATATTTTTATCAATACTTTGGCAAGTGTAAGAAGTAAGAATTAAACCAGAGTAATCTTCTAATATCAATCATTGCTTTTAAAAACGAAAAGCACTAATACATTATATAATTTACTATGGGCATGTAATTTTAGTAAATCCATATTTTAAAATTTAATCAACAAGGATAAATCTGGGGATACAATCTTAGTAAACTTGTATTTTAAAATTTAACCAACAAACATAAGACTGGGAGGTAAACTTTTAAATAAATCAATTAAAGCTAATTTAATAAAGTCAATTTCTTAGTTGTTTTGACCACTGGATGTTTTAATTAGTAGGTCTGGAGTATGAGAGATACTGCACTACAAGTGGTATAAAATTAACTTTAGAGATGAAAAAAAATTGAAAACTTTTTCTGCCAGCTCTTATCCCAAAAGGAGTGGAATGTCAACCCAAAGGAAGTGGTACAACAAGCAATTTTAACTTCAAAAGTTCTACTTTTGAGGCATGTCATCAAGCAGCAAGACTGGTACACTCAACACATGTGACAAGCTGAAACCTAAAACTTTCAGAGGATTCTAGTAGAGTGCCTATTGAAGTTGGTATTTGGGGTCGAGGGTAATAAAGCCTGAGGGGTGCAGTTATGTGCCATGGTACCTGGTGATAGGATAAAACTGATCTGTATTACTGTAGCATCATTTTTATTTCATGATAAGAATTTTAAAAGTTTTTTAGGTACATCAGATAAATTAAGAAGATAAATGCAAAATTCACATGAACCTTAAAAATAAAACAGCCTTCAAAGATATTTCAGGCTTACTGTGGTAGGCACTGCTTTAGACTATACCATTGGACACTTAGGTACTTGTCAAGTACATCAAACTTTAAAGCACATTTGATAGATAAGTTCAAGAGGCATAGATCAATGAAAAAAAAAGTATGGAAGGCCTGGTATATTTCTTGATTTCCCTTTCCTTGTAGTGCCTCTGAGTACATAAGGTGATAGGAGTCCTTTGGTATGTAAGGGAGCTATGCCTGGAGTAACTATGTTAGGATTGCTACTATTGATAAGAAATCTTTTTAAAAATCAAAGCATAAAATGATTAAAGAAACTTTCTCCACAGTGAAGCAAATTTATGTTTTTGGTGTGCAGATGCAACACCAAAATAAGGGGAATATTTTGAAAATGTTTTATACATTGTAACTTGCATGACAGACACTTGAAAATTAAAGTATATTATGACCAATATAGTCTGAAAGTATCTTTTGTCTTAGCATTATATATGTTTAACACAACACCCAAAGTGGTGGCTTGGGGTAGTACAGTAGTTATTCCACCTCTACTGTACAATGTAATCACCTGAGGAGCTTTAAAAGAACACTGATAAGTAGGTCCCACCCCAGGGGTTCTGATTTAATTGCTCTGAGGTGACCCTGAGTATTAAGATTTTTGAAAGCTCCTGCAGATGATTCAAAGGTTCTGCCTAGGTTGAGAACTTGGTGTGGTAAAAGAGTATAGTCTCTGAATTACAGATTAACCACTTTGAGGATTTTAGCTAAAATTAAGTTTAAGAAACAAGCTTAGAGAAATTATCTGTAAAATAAAGATAACCGTCTATGACTAAGTGGGTTGCACTAGATCTAAATATTGATTTATAGGAAATTCAAGGCAGAAGAACATGTCAGTAAGGCTGTGGGGATGTGATCATCCAGACTATGGGACATTCTACAGGAAAAATATGATTTCTTAAAAGCTAAAATTACAAATAAAAAAGCAAAGCAAGGCAAACAAATGGAAGGACAACCTACATCTACAGAGAATTAAGAGACGTTTTAACTAATCGAACCATCTAAACCTTAGTTGGATGCCAATTCAAACAGCAAACAGTAAAAATACATTCATATTATGTGTATTTTAAACATTTTTATCACATTTGAAGAAATGTGAACTGGGGAAAAGGAAGGATTACAGATAAAATAAGTTGAGAAAGCTGAGTGGCACATGCAAATTCACTATACTATTAATCTCTATATTTATGTATTAATAAAATCAAAGCATAATCATCAGCAAACAGTAGGGGTCAAAATAGGCATCTTTTCCCACCTTTACCTGACACTGCTGAAACACCATTAGTGTATTTTCCTTTTCAGTGAACATCCATAAAAAACACTCCCCATCAAAAAAGCAAGTAATATTTCTCACAAAAGTGCAAAGGCCTACATAAAATATTGTCCTCAGTAAACATGCTCTACTGACTTCTTGCACTGAATACTGGCAGAAACCAGAAGACTCTACAATTGTTCCTTTTCAGTCGCAAGGTAGGGTTATTAAACTACCAACAGCAGAAGAATTCATAATTAAGAAACTCAAGACAGTATGGTTAAAAAAGAAACAATGTTGAGGTAAGCTGATGTTTTATGCTAACTATATTTATATTGACTAATGACTAAACTAGAACAATAAAGAGTACATATTACATAACATCAACCTGTTACACATCTTGAGTTACATGTACAGTATTTCTAGATTCTTTCTCCCAATATTCAGGAATCTTAGTTCTAATGTATCTTAAGGGGTTCTTACTCCTGACAATCTTAAAATTTAGCTATCTTTTCTCTTTGTTAGTAAATGTAGGTTTCTGCTGCTCTCACTTCTCTCTGGAATTCACTGTACAAATCTCTAATACTGCTCTCCTTTTTTCCCTTTTCTCATCATTTCTAATTCTTAAATTCCAACCTTTTCTAATTATCTTCAGTAGAACTGACTTTCAATTTGCACATTTGGGATCTGAAATTGTTTCAAATATTGTAGAATTTTTCTTGCTACAAACGGTGCACATTTTAGTAATTTGGGGTGCCACAGTTAATGAATCCTTTTAGGGTAATGATGAGGATAGTGTAAGATCAAAGAAGAGTTACTAAAGTCAAACAGAAGTACCAGGGAAAATAATCCTGGTAGAGGATTAAAAAGGAAGATAATAATAATAATAATAAATAATAATATTTCATTATATTTAAATATTAATATCTGATAATAAGTTTTCATATTATCATAGTATATAGAAAAAATATGTTGTTACTAATGTGCACTGGAAGGAAGAACAAAGACAAATGTATTAAACTTACAAAGGTATGTTTCTTTAAACTCACTAAGAGAAAGAACTTTCTAACAGAACTGTCCTAAACTGAAAAGTACTGCCCGTTGAGGTAGTAAGTTTCTCATCACTAAATATATTACAGCAGAACCAAGGATAGTGTAAAATGTAAAATGAGAGAGGCTAAACTGTCAGTTAATTCCAACTTCCAGAGTCTATGGCTTTATGACAAAATATTTACTACAAGTGACATAAGAACTTATTTTAGGATACAGATCAATTTTTAATAAGTACAAGTTTCATTATTTATTTTAATCTATGCCCAAATTTATTCACTAATGCTGTAAGTATTTATCAAGGATGATTATATGCCTGTACTGTTCTTAGCTCTGCAGCTAGTGTATGAAACCCATAAAACCCTGCCTTCCTGCCACTTACAGAGGTAGGGGGACAGGAAGGAAACAGAAGAGAAGTAGTAGAGGAGGTGAGTTTATCATATGCAAAAGTTTCCCCAATGTATAAATTTCATGTTAGCATGAAATAAATTCATAATAAATTCATCCTAAATTCTAAGTCACCTCTTCTCCGGCCATAGGTAGAAATTTTGAATTTCTCTTATTTTATATATGTCTCTAGTCAAATTCCTTTTTTAAAAAACATCCTTTTAACATTTAAAATACTTTTTATGTCGTTTTACATTTCTTAAAACCCACAGAATGTACAACACCAAGAGTGAGCCCTGAGGTAAACAACAGACTTTTGATGGAAAAAAAAAAGCAACAACAACTTTTTAGGTACTTAGTAGCTATCAGGCACTAGACCAACACTATACAAGAGAAACAATGCAAGACATATGCAATTACAAATCTTCTAGTGGACACATGAAAAAAGGGAAAAAAAAAGTTAAATCAATTTTAATATATTTACTTCACCCAATATATCCAAAATATTATCATTTCAACACAATATAAAAATTAATATCTTACATTTTTTTCTTTCAATTCTAAATCTTTAAAATCCAGTATATATTTTGTATTTACAGATTATCTCTATTTGGACTGGCCACATTTCAAGTGCTCTACAGCTACAAGTGGCTATGGGCTATTTTATCTATAGGAATTAGTATATTTTAACTACATCTCAATGCAGACACCAAATTTCATAGGAAATACCTGAACTTACTTAGATCATATTTAGCTTTCATGAAATTTATAGTTGAAAGAATAGATTCATATATCCAAGTTGTTCCAAACATATTTAAACGTCATCCAATACTGAATCAAGTATCGGTTTTTACATTCAAATTATTTAAAAGTAAATAGAATTAAAACTTCAATTCCTTAGTTGCATTAGCCACGTTTCAAGTACTCGATAGCCACATGTCAATAGTGGCTACTATATTAGATAGCGCAACAAAATGTTTCTAGACAATGCAGCAAAAAAAGTTTTTAAAATTAAATTTTTTATCATCCATCTTCTTTTTATTTGAATCGATTCTAGTTGAAAACAAGTGAGGAGACCTTTTTTTTCTTTAGAAATCATAACCTGAAGAGTCTTCCACAAGAACTGAGGCAGTTTCTTTGAATCAAAATGTCAATACTCAAAAAAATAATAATAAAAGTCTATTATTTCCAAAGTTAAGTATTCCAATCCCAAAGGAGAGAAAACTCTCAACTCCCTTACTTGATTCAAAATATTGCCATCCACCTTGCCACCCAAGTTAGAAACTTCACCATTACCTAACTGTCACTAAATCCTGTCTTATTAGCTAGGTAATACATTTTTAAAAAACTTTATTTTATCTCCTTCCACTCTACCTTCTATTGTTACTACATTTGATCACCTGGGCTATTTTAAAAGTATCCTAAAGCTAATTTTAAATACATAGGGATTATTTTGTACATGTGAACACCCATGTAAATCATCACCAAGAACAAAATACAGACCATCTCCAGTACTCTATATAAAGTTCTCTCCTGCCCCTTGCCAAGCCCTAAACTCCCAGAAACAGGTAGTCTGGTGGACTTTTGACTAGTTTTGCCCTTATGAATTTTATGTAAATGGAATTATACAGTATATAGTCTTTTATGTCTGGCTTGGCTTCTTTTATTAAACTTTTATCTTTGAGACTCATCCATGTTGTTGTTACCAACAGAACCTTTTTATTGCTATATTATTTGGAATTATATAAAATTCTGAAATTTATTTATCCAATCTCCTACTGTTAGGCATTCAGGTTGTTTCCAGTTTGTGCCTATTGTGAATAAAGCTGGTAAGAAGATTAATAATGTTGGTTTAAATATTAAAATAACTCAAAATAAATGCTCAAAATATGTTAAACTCTTTTCCTCCATTATGTTGTAGTCACAGTAGAAACTGATGCTGTATATACCACACAGAATGGACTTAGGCACATACAAAATCAGGTTTGCATTTTAAACAAAAGACATGCCATGTATACCTTCAATCATTATACATGTTAAGTACATACACAACACATTCATCACATAAACAACTGCAAACATTAATACCACATGGATAACAGAATTTGATTCAGTTTATTATCACATTTTAGCATCTGCTTTGTATTTTCTAACGCACAAAGAGATTAATCCAGGCAACCATAACAAGAGAGAAACTGGATACTGTCACCCTATCAACCCCACAAGACAAAGCATGTAAAAACATAGTATTTAATATTAAAAGACGGACAAGAGGGGTTATAAAAAGTTGATTAGTGTTAATCTGATCATTTAGACAAGCTCAGTAAATTTGAGCACATAAAACTTTCATTACTTAGTAAAATTAGCATCAGCTTATTTCCCTAGCACTACTGCTAAACGGATGTCAAGATAATGCTTCATGAGCTTATTAGAAAGGAGTGCTAATTTGCATGAATGAGTTAAATAACTGCTGTACCGCCTCCACGCAGTAGATAACATTAAAACAAATCAGAAACAAAACAAATCAGATCTGAAATAAGTATTTTATGAAAATTAGTATAACAGCAGTTATTATCATTCTAAAGTTCACACAATAAAAGGCATTTTATTGCTATAGGTTGCTTCTCTAGTATTTTAAAGCAAAAGGAAAATGACAAATAGGAATAAACCAAAGTTACTAATCAGATTTATTCAGTAAACATGTATATACATGGACAGTGAACCTTTAAAAAATTACTCTTTTGTACAAAGATCACTTGTACTTTGCCTGTAACTACTATAAAACTATAAATTCACACAAAGCAAAAAGATAAATGAAAGCTTCACATTTTTCCCCTTACCTCCCATTCTCTAGCTGCTGCTTCATTAGTAGAATCCTCATTTGTTTCCGATTCTTCAATCTTTTTTACTACTATAAATCCAGGTTCTCTGGTATATTCACCAGTATCTTCTGCATATATTTCTGGACTCCACTGAATGAAGAAGGCATACAAGTGGTCTGTCCTGTTAGAACAAGCGATTATTAATAATAGACCTAGTATTCTGTGCTGTTAGCTAGAATTTAAAAACTATATTTGTTAAATATTTTCACAAAACTTGAAGACTTAAAATATACAAAATATATACCATGCTTTATTTAAAAATAAAACAAAGCCCACTACCAGGAAGACATTAACTTAAAATTTTTTGGCTGTGTTCTGTCAAGCTCTGAGAAAACTACATTAGGATTTTCTTTAGCATGGTTTTGACAAGCTCAGATGCTGTCCACAGTAATGTTTCTTTTCTTTAAAGAAACTTAGTCATGGGAAGGAAAACTGAACCCACCATTTTGACCTCATTCACACAATGATCTAATTATCTAAAATATAAGTAAACTAACTAATTACCTATTTTGAACCCTGGACATTATACAGATTTTTTTCCAAGCTAATAGAAATTTAGTATGTTTAACTTTTATTTTTTAATTTTAATTTTTATTTTTGTGGTCTAGAGTTTTTTTTTTTTAACATCTTTATTGGGGTATAATTGCTTTACAATGGTGTGTTAGTTTCTGCTTTATAACAAAGTGAATCAGTTACACATATACATATGTTCCCATATCTCTTCCCTCTTGCGTCTCCCTCCCTCCCACCCTCCCTATCCCACCCCTCCAGGCGGTCACAAAGCACTGAGCTGATCTCCCTGTGCTATGCGGCTGCTTCCCACTATCTATCTACTTTACGCTTGGTAGTGTATATATGTTCATGCCACTCTCTCCCTTTGTCACAGCTCACCCTTCCCCCTCCCCAGATCCTCAAGTCCGTTCTCTAGTAGGTCTGTGTCTTTATTCCTGTCTTATCCCTAGGTTCTTCATGACATTTTTTTTCCCTTAAATTCCATATATATGTGTTAGCATATGGTATTTGTCTTTCTCTTTCTGACTTACTTCACTCTGTACGACAGACTCTAGGTCTATCCACCTCACTACAAATAGCTCAATTTCATTTCTTTTTATGGCTGAGTAATATTCCACTGTATATATGTGCCACATCTTCTTTATCCATTCATCTGACGATGGACACTTAGGTTGTTTTCATCTCTGGGCTATTGTAAATAGAGCTGCAATGAACATTTTGGTACATGACTCTTTTTGAATTATGGTTTTCTCAGGGTATATGCCCAGTAGTGGGACTGCTGGGTCATATGGTAGTTCTATTTGTAGTTTTTTAAGGAACCTCCATACTGTTCTCCATAGTGGCTGTACCAATTCACATTCCCACCAGCAGTGCAAGAGTGTTCCCTTTTCTCCACACCCTCTCCAGCATTTATTGTTTCTAGATTTTTTGATGATGGCCATTCTGACTGGTGTGAGATGATATCTCACTGTAGTTTTGATTTGCATTTCTCTAATGATTAATGATGTTGAGCATTCTTTCATGGGTTTGTTGGCCAGAAACTATCAAACTCTTAGAGGAAAACATAGGCAGAACACTCTGACATAAATCACAGCAAGATCCTTTTGGACCCACCTCCTAGAGAAATGGAAATAAAAACAAAAACAAACAAATGGGACCTAATGAAACTTCAAAGCTTTTGCACAGCAAAGGAAACCATAAACAAGACCAAAAGACAACCCTCAGAATGGGAGAAAATATTTGCAAATGAAGCAACTGACAAAGGATTAATTTCCAAAACTTAAAAGCAGCTCATGCAGCTCAATAACAAAAAAACAAACAACCCAATCCAAAAATGGGCAGAAGACCTAAATAGACATCTCTCCAAAGAAGATATACAGACTGCCAACAAACATATGTTTAACTTTTAAATACCAGGAACACACAGTGTATTACTGGTTCAGGGATGATCCAACCTTTTAACTCTCTTGTTCCCCTTTTCTATTTTGTTTACTAGAGTAAAGCCTAAATCCCTGATAAACATTATTTGAGGGTCAGCAACACCTTTCAAATATGTATGTTTTGTTGGCTTTAATTAGCATGGATAATTGAAAAGTGATTATAAAACTCTCCACCAGCACATACCAATCAATAACCACTGTTCTGGAAATTGTTTCTAATTTAATAAAATTTTTTAATAATGTCATTTCTTATGTGGCAACTAACACTTTAAAAAGGTACAGCTCAATATCAATAAAACAAACAATCCAATCCAAAAATGGGCAGAAGACCTAAACAGACATCTCTCCAAAGAAGATATACAGACTGCCAACAAACACATGAAATAATGCTCAACATCATTAATCATTAGAGAAATGCAAATCAAAACTACAATGAGATATCATCTCACACCAGTCAGAATCGCCATCATCAAAAAATCTAGAAATAATAAGTGCTGGAGCGGGTGTGGAGAAAAGGGAACACTCTTGCACTGCTGGTGGGAATGTGAATTGGTACAGCCACTATGGAGAACAGTATGGAGGTTCCTTAAAAAACTACAAATAGAACTACCAAATGACCCAGCAATCCCACTACTGGGCATATACCTTGAGAAAACCATAATTCAAAAAGAGTCATGTACCAAAATGTTCATTGCAGCTCTATTTACAATAGCCCGGAGATGGAAACAACCTAAGTGTCCATCATCGGATGAATGGATAAAGAAGCTGCGGCACATATATACAATGGAATATTACTGAGTCATAAAAGAAACGAAATTGAGCTATTTGTAATGAGGTGGATGGACCTAGAGTCTGTCATACAGAGTGAAGTCAGAAAGAGAAAGACAAATACTGTATGCTAACACATATATAGGGAATTTAAGAAAAAAAAATGTCATGAAGAACCTAGGGGTAAGACAGGAATAAAGACACAGACCTACTAGAGAATGGACTTGAGTATATGGGGAGGGGTAAGGGTAAGCTGTGACAAAGCGAGAGAGGGGCATGGACACATATACACTACCAAACGTAAGGTAGATTGCTAGTGGGAAGCAGCCGCA
This sequence comes from Lipotes vexillifer, assembly GCF_000442215.2. Classification (NCBI taxonomy): domain Eukaryota; kingdom Metazoa; phylum Chordata; class Mammalia; order Artiodactyla; family Lipotidae; genus Lipotes; species Lipotes vexillifer. The sequence goes on from NW_006771143.1 coordinate 2,003,471, forward strand.
TAGCACAGGGACATCAGCTCGGTGCTTTGTGACCACCTAGAGGGGTGGGATAGGGAGGGTGGGAGGGAGGGAGATGCAAGAGGGAAGAGATATGGGAACATATGTATATGTATAGCTGATTCACTCTGTTATAAAGCAGAAACTAACACACCATTGTAAAGCAATTATACTCCAATAAAGATGTAAAAAAAAAAGTATCATCTTTCAGATAATTTGTCTCTATGAAAACAAGCAATTGTTTTTTCATAAATTACTTAGATACAATACAGTTCAAAATTCTAATAAAACTAATTTTTAATGAACATTAGCCAAGGTGCAAGGACAACATTAAAATGGAAAATTCCATGCAAAAATTAAAATAAAACCAACAGTAATGACAAAACAAATCCTTACATTATTTTTAACTAAAGATATAATAGGGTTGAATATTTCATTGTAATCATCTTGTATCGTTGGCAGATCTGAGTACTGGCTCTTTGCCTTTCATGTACTCATGAATTATGCAAATCATACCATATTTTTAAAGTATTCTAATCACAGTTTGTTGAATGCACAGACTGTACTGTATATTTAGGTGAGGGGGGAGACAGAAGAATTTTATTATTATATTCCTGAAAGCAACAGTCTTCAGAGCAACAGATAAAGACTTCCCAAGAGGTACACAGACACATAAGATAGTCCTTCCTAAGGGAAGTAATCTTATATTCTGCTTCCATATGTTAATCTTATTCTAAGCTGCCTGAGAACAGTGTGGTCAAGATATCTTACAGATTGCCTGTTCTCTGCTTTCACTAAAGCAGTATCATCAGTGATCCAGAATTTTACAGGCCACAAACTGTAAAAACTTCCTCGTTGCCCAAAGTTGGTACTGAGATGGGGAAAAGTTTTAAAAGACTGGATAACAAGTCCTTTGGCATATCCGGTGGTTTCTAATTCACTGATTTCCATAAAAGTGGAGGAGTTTTTAATGCAGTTGCTCACTAATGGTCACTAAAAATAATTTTGATGAAAGGTAAGTAATTTTGGAATATAAATAGAAACATGTTGAAAGAATTGAGTGACATTATTATAATAAAAATTTTCATAGACTTTTATGAACAAAGCTTCTCAATACTTGTAATAAAAAGAAAAAAGGGAGGGGGTAGAACTGAGGGGCTGAATCCTATCTCATCATTTCAATGAACAATATTCATCAATGGATACATAAACTAATTGGAGGAAAGCCCTAAATATTTTATTAAGGCATTTCCTATATTTTACTTTTTTATATGTAATAATTATGACAATTTATAATTTATGTTGCTTTGATGAACTGTTTATTAGTAATAATTGTAAAGATAAAATTTTCTTGTGTTTAATTAACATTTGGAATAATCCAGTTGTTGATAGGCAATTTTCTTTGATTTCCACATGTATTGTGAGCAGAGGCATTGTGTATCTTTGTTCAGCACTACCTTTTCAAGTATGTTAGAACAGGAAACAAAGCATAGCATAGTTTTAGAAGGCAGAAGTAGTACCTTACTCTGGAGCAAAGGGTAACCATGCTTACTGTATATTATAAAAGGTTTAAGTTCCCAAAACTTATGGTTCTTCTTCTTTAACATAACCCATGGCACATGTAGCTGTCACTTGGCCTTCTTCACATCCAACTGTGGGGACTGAAGCTCAAAGAACTCATACAAGTGCTGGTACTGTGACTGCTGCTATTGTGACTCTGTTTTCTGCCAGCATGCATTAAACTGAGGCAGGCCAACTTGTTAGCAAGGTAGGGTAAGCCTTAGACCCTTTACTCTTTTGACAATAATCACAGAAAATTTTAAAATAAATGTAATTCCAGTACACACACACACACACATACAGATAAATTTGTAAGTATAGGTAATTTGTTGCAAAAAATGTAAAAGGGAATAAAAATATAGTACCTTAGAGTAAGATTCTATGAGGAGGTATAATTGAAATACAAATTCAAAGACAAAAAGTAATGATGCAAATTCTAACTGTTAAAGAGCACATTCAAGTGGTGTTTAAATGGATAATGGTAGAGGGCAAACTGTTAACAATGTTTAGATCCTACTGAGTATATTTAAAGTACAAATGCAAGTTTTAACTTAAAATGTCAATATTTACAATGCAGTGATGACAGACATCCTTTAGAATTCCTTAAACTTAAGATGAAAAATTTTACTGTGTAGTGGGTATAAAAAATAGTTTGAGGACCACATCCTTTTAGTAGCTTATTTAGTGCTATGTATTCTATAGTAGGCATTCAGTAAGCATTTGATGAAATTTTTAAGAAGGAAATTATACATCATTACCTGCCTTGAGGTAGGGGCTGTACCAGTTAGTATTCTGATGAACCTTCTTGATCTAAGACATTTTAAGTAAGTTTCTTTACTACTAAAACTAGGTATATGTTCACATTTTTTGCATAAAACCATGAAAGGGACTAAAATTAGAAACGGGGTAAATTAAAGAGTGTTTAAGAGGAGCTAAACGATTTTGGATAGATTTAAGGTCAGGTTTTAATCATAGACGATTTCAATACTTTGCTACTGGTGGGATGTATTATACAAAGTAATTTCAATTCAAGGAATCTCAGTAATGTTTTGAAGATTCTGTTGTTGTTTTACCTTTCTTGTGGCACAGCAAACCAGTATTCATGTTTCTTATCTCTCTGTGCATACTGCTGCATTGTTGCACTTGCTTGAGATACAAATGTTTTCCTCATAGGTTTTCCAACTCTGAGACATAAGAACTTATGTAATCGATGCCTTCTCTTTTCTTTTAAAAGTGCAGAACCTAGAATTGAGACACAAACAGTGTTATTCAATTCTCATACACTATGCTTGAATGATTTAAAATAATTTAGATTAAGTAACGCTTATCTCCAAACTTCTCACAAATAATTACAGAATAAAACGTCAACTTACCAAATTCTCTTAAGTAGCTTGTATTTTTGCCCGTCAGAGGTAAAGTGACAAGTACAGCAGGACTAATGAACTAAATAGGCAAAGTATGAGCTGACGTTACGTCTAAGCGTTAGGGAAAAGGCGAAAGATCCAGGAACTGTTGTCAAATTTCTGTTTGTGACAACTGCACTAAAGTAATCACATACACATGCGCAATTTTCTGCATGTTCTTTATCAGCCTTCTAGAACAGTATCTAAATAAGTCTGTAGAATTTTCAAAGGTTTACTGTAATACGGTTGTTACAGACAAAAATTCAGTAAAAAATCTTGTGAAGCTTTTATATGCATATGAAGGTGTGATAAAAACAATATGCTAGATTCAGCCATCAGTTTGGACAGCCTGAATTATCTCTAACCCGTCCAACCACAGATGCTGACATATGACACACTGAGAGTCTGACAACATGGTTCAATTCAGCAATCTAGACATTAATTAGCTTACGAAGGTGGCATACTGTGAAGAAAAAGCACTTAGTTATAGTCAAGAGATCTGGGTACTAGTCATGGCTTTTTTTCTGTGTAATACTGCACAAGGTACATAATCTGTCTGAGCCCCAACATTTGCACCAGGTTAAAAGAGTGAACTTTTACCATTCTTCCCACAATTATATTTGTACATTTTTATATTTATATATTTACAGTTTTATAAGTTTTATGATATTATGAAGTCACTAAAGATTAGAAACTTTAAATATTTCCCTATTATAGGATCTCAAGTTACTTAAAATTAGTTACTTAAAACTAAGTTTCTTGTCTCCCCTCCATACACAGGTACAAAAAGAAGAAACCAAACGGTAACAATCCAGGAATACCTATCTAAACTATTTACCAATTTTTCTCCTTTTAGTATTTTGTCACAATGGGATGTCCCTCCCATCAAATCCTGCACCCAAACAAACCCAATAAAATAAAAGTAGTCTACTATATTATTGGGTCAAATGGAAATGCCTCATTTTATCTTTTTCAAAGTTTCAAAATATAAGACAACTATCAGACACAAATATATCAAATAAAGATATTTATGCCAGCATTCTTTAAAACATCAAACAAATATCTTAATAGTATGAATTGTTAATAACAACTGAATGCCTTAATACAGAAATGGCTAAATTACAGGGCCATTAAAAACCATGACAGAATTATATGGGTTCAAGTTGACCCCTGAACACGGGTTTGAACTGCACAGGTCCACTTATATGCAGATCTCCTTCAAATAATACATACTATAATACTACAATACATGGTTGGTTGAATCCATGTATGCAGAACCACAGATATGGAGGGCTGACTGTAAACTTATACATAGATTTTCGAATGTGGGAGATGGGTGTGTGTCACCCCTTAACCCCTGAGTCGTTCAAAGGCCAACTGTATAATGACATGGGAAAATGTTTATTACATAATGTACTAAGTAAAAAAAAGCAAGAAACAACACTACATATAATCCTGATTTTATATGAAAAATACACGTAAGTAAAGATATATACAAAAACTAGCAAAATTGTATGTGTCTGTGTGTATGTATATACACATACACACTAAAGATTAAAGATAAATACACCAAATATTAACAATGATCATTTCTAGGTGATGAACTCAAAGTAATTTTTATAAATTTTCTAAAAACTTCCTACATTTGTCAAATGTTCTTTAATGAACATTCATTAGTTCTGAATAAAGAAAAAATTACAAAAGAAAAAATATTCAATCTTTTATAGAACTTGCTTTGAGTAAATGAATTCCTTAACATCTACTGAATATAATCCTTAGGTCGTCAGTACACCTAAATTAGACAATGCAAAGAAAATTCAGTGTTTTTAAAAACTGAATCAAACCTTTGTGTGTTGCTGGTAGGAATGTAAAATGGTGCAGCCACTGTGGAAAACAGCTCAATGGTTCATCAAAAAATTAAACACAGAATTACCATAGGATCCAGCAAATCCACTTCTGGTATATATCCAAAAAATTGAAAGAAGGAAATCGAACAGATTATTTGTATACCAATGTTCATAACAGCATTATTCACAATGGCCAAAAGGTGGAAACAACCCAAATGTCCATCAACAAATGAACTTATAAAGAAAATGTGCTGTGTACAGTAGAATATTACTCAGCTTTAAATAGGATGAAATTTCTGACACGGTACAACACAGATGAAACTTGAAGGCATTATGCTAAGGGAAATAAGCCACACACAAAAGGGAAAATATGGTATAATTCCACTTATATGAGGTACTTAGGGTAGAGACACAAATTCACAGAGACAAAAAGTAGAATGGTGGTTGTCAGGGACTGTAGGGAGGAGAGAATGGACGTTACTGTTTAATGGGTACAGAGTTTCAGTTCAGGAAGATCAAAAAGTTCTGGAAATGGATGGTGGTGATGGTTGTACAACAATGTTGAATGTACTTAATGCCACTAAATTTTACAGTAAAAATGGTTAAACTGGTAATTTTTATTTTATGTATATTTTAACAATTAAAATTTTTTAATTAAAAAGACTGAAATCTAGTATTGATTAATCTAGAATCAATACTCCAATAGAATATGAGAAATGTTAGCTAAGATACTTGAGTTATAGACCTTTTAACCCATAATGTACTAAGCGGAAGCACTGTATATTAGAAATAAAAGACAAACTATTACTATAATTTTCATAAGTAAATAGTATGAAAAAACAAAATGGTGTTTTAATTTATCCTTAGTACTGCTTTTTAAAGGAAAACATTTAATCAGACAATGATGGAACTTGTGGATACTTGGAAGAATTTCAGAAATAGATTTTTATGTCTAATTGCACTTTTTAAAAATGATGGGATTACAACTACGGCAATTGCAAATTGCAATTAGGATGTTATGAAATTTTAAAAGGTATTTTAATGATGAAACATATCAAGAACTGAAAGAGAAATGGAGAAATCAGAGGTATTACGGAACTTGTGTGCACTTTCAAGAAATAAATTGTTTAAAGACAGAATGCAGTGTGTGAGGAATGTTTAAACATGGTGGAAAAGATGCTCATTATGTGTACAACCCACTGTGGGATAAGAAAAGACAGGAGAAACCAGAGACTATGTACTTGTCCCCAGAGAAACATCAGTCAAGGGCTACTAGATCATCCTTCAGAGTGGCCTAAGATACAGTAGCTTTTGAGTCGGTGAGGAAAGACGGAGACAATATGCAATAAGATAAAGTAACTTTTTATATTCCTTAACACTTACCTTCTATATTGGTTGTTGCTATTTTATGCTTAATTTCTTTTTGTGACACCTGTTGAATATTTTCCCTTTGCTGTTTAGTTTGTTGCATTGTATGGGTTTTCCAGAGTTTCCGTAGCTCTTCTACCTCAGTCTCTGAGTCCAGATTTTGTTCCTTTCCTTGTTTTCCTTTGTTGACAATTGGCTTTTGTTTAAATTCTATTGCTTCCCCACAGGGCATACTTTCTTTTTCACCTTCTTCATGGTGTAATGAATTCTCATTAAGAAGAAAATCCTGGTCTGCATTACCTTTTATACCTGTGCTTTGTTCTTTAGGACCTGAAATTTCTTGGAGATTATCTGTAGTCTGATCTCCTTCCTTAGTAGCCATTTCAAGATTATTTAAATCAGTTTTAAGAGAAAGAGTGCCAACTTCATCGGTAGTATGTCCAGAATCGGATTTTAAGTGGTCAGGAGTACTAGCAGCCTCTGTTATGACTGTCAAACATTCTACTCCACTCTGACTGACGGTTTGCACAGATTCTGATGACGCACCAGATGATTTATCTTGTCGCAGCTCATCTGAAGAAATAAGCTCCTCTCGTATAGGAGAGAGTTCTGATTCCGTGAACACATCTTCAGAAAGAGACTCCTCGGTGCTCCTAGGGGCAGTGCTGGCACGATCATTACCTGCATCGCGAATTCTTGAGTCTATTTCATCAGTATTACTTCTTGTCATTTTCTTCAAATGGCAGAAGTCCCTTCCTGATAACTGATCTATCTCTCTGTCAGTAAACAAAATTTAAAGTTATTACTTTTTAAATTGTAGAATTTTATTTTCCACAAACTTAACACTGAATTAATATCACTAAAAAGGCTTTCCTAAAAGGATGTAGCATACATCTCTGAACAGCATATCAAAAATTTGATTGATTCCTATAGACCATGTAATTAAGTCAAGTTTTGTATCAACTGCTTAGGATCTGGGAAATATCAGTGTAAGATTTCCTGAATTGATCTACCTGAAGAGAAGTTGAAGATACCAGTTCTGGGTGAAGCTATAATTCTAAACTAAAATTTATTCACTGATGAAATATGCAAATAAAATTTTGATTAAAATTTTAAATGTCTTAATAAAATAAAAACACACTGACTGATATTACACACACACACACACACACACACACAGTGCTTATTTACATTTAAATAGAAATTAAACTAAAATAAATGACTCAAGTGCAAAGGTAAAAACCAACCTGAATAGAACTGAGGCAAAAGTGCTTAGAGGTTAGATATTAGCTAGCTGAATGGTTCATCATTACTTCTAGATTTCCATGTTTAATGGCATTTGTATATGCAAGCACTAATGTTCAATGGTTAGACAGTTTAAGTTCTGAAAGGAGACAGTGTAAACACTATATGAAATGCAAGTCAGCAATTCAAAATGATGGCTAAAAGTCTCTGATAAACAGAAATTGCATGAGTTCTTTGGAAAAAGTATTAACATTTATGCAAGTCTGAGAATAGGAGAGACTGGAAGTAAGCCGACACACAATTTATTGGCTACCTCTGGATGGTGAAGTTGGGTAACTCTATTCCTCTTATTCTAGTACTTGATATTTTTTATAATGATATGCATAATTTTCATTGTGCATAGGATAGGTAAAATTTATTTTTTAAAAAGTATTAATTAGTTGAAGTCCAGTTCCTATCTCTGCTTCCCTTGTACTGAGTGATTCACCTTAAGAAATGTATGTAAGCATCTAATCTGTGTTATTAAATGTGTAATAGTGTCATCTACTGGTGAGCCCCTAAAACTGCATATATAGGGTCTTGGAACTTGGCAAAAGTTTTGAAAAACTGTACCTGTAGATTTAATAAGACCCTTAGGTATGAGATAAAGTTAAGTAAACCTAACAGTATATAGATTAGATAAGTGTTGTAATCTTATTTTTTTATGTCAGTGATGCTGCTATTGCTCAATATAGTTCCTGAACAATACCTTTGCAATTAACTTCCCAAGCAGTGTAAGACAGAAGAAAACCAATCAAATCTTACACCTCATTTCCATACATGACATTACCTGAGTTGTTGCCAAATATTGTTTTTAATCAATTCATAAGGCAGCATTGAAAGATATTTCTTTTGGAGTAACTTTTTTAAAGGTTTGGATCAAATAGATGGTCTTTCCAGGTGATGTTGTGAATGATAAAACAGTGATTTACAAGAGGAAGGGCCCTATAGCATCTGTGTAGAATAGTTATGGATCATTCAGCATAATAGAATCCCAAAGTATCCTAATACAAATGGAAAAGCAGGGCAAGATAAAATGGATCTCACCAATGACTGGCAACATATACATACATATACTCTTCTTGTTCCTCTTTTAATCTAATCCTTCACTCCTTCACCTTTGTCTTACCCCTCCACCTGCCACAATAATCTTTATTTGCTGAGACTGATTTTGGATGATGATATATTAAATAGCTAACAGTAGAGGCAATCCTAGGAATAATCTGCACCTCTAAGGATGAGTTTACCAAGCCAAAACAGTATCTACTGGGGGGCCGTTATAATGGAGACTGTTTAAATAAAAGATTTTATTCTACCACAGGTATTCTAACAGCTCATATAGTCTGCCTCAGAAACAAAAATAATTTGCTCTCCGTCTCTTTTGTAAGTAGTTCTGTCTCACAGGGGTTAATTTTAAAACAACGATTATCATCCCTGTGGGCTATTATAGGGATAGAAATCTCAGTATCAGTTAAAGTGAAGCCAGTTTTTAAACTGTTGACAAAGTCATGTATGGAGGAATGGGGGAGTTCTTTTCTATTACATATCAATTTTCTTCTTTTGTCCTTCCCTTCCTTTGTTTGTATACCTGTCTTTTATTTTCTTCTCCTTTTATTTCTTATCCTTCCCTTTTCTTTGTTATTCCTTTAGTTAAACACATTACTTTCAAAGGCTATGCTGACCTGTAGCCTCACATCTATGTTACCTGAAACACACAAATTCCCTAACCAGTATATTCCAAGGTTAACTCTTTAAATTTGTGCAATTTGTGGGTCTTCTTCCCTGTGTTTTATACTTTTCTGAGAGAAGGGTGCAAACATATAAATCAATAAATGACAAAGCTGCTCTGGCTTTATTAATGTCAGGTCTTTGCTCGTGTGACCTCCCCCAAACCCCACACCCAACTCTTCAGGCTCTTCTAAGGAAAATTTGAAACCTACCCTTGATTACTTATATTACCTTAAATTACTAATAAAAATAATCTGAATTTATCTGAATAAAATAGGCTGGTAAACATTGAATTAAATGAGTACTATAGGTTACTTTTAAATATCAGGTTCTCTGACCAAATATACAAATATAAATCTAAAACAATTCCTAACTATTCTAGTGCAGTAAGAATAATCTTTTCAATACTACATGTATTTCTGTTTCATTAATGATAAAATGAAAAGCAGCTATAATAAAACTATTAAAAATTACTTCAGAGTTATTAGACCAGGGTCAATTATCTAGATGAAATAAAATTGCAAAGGAATATAAATATCACTCTTACATGGGTAAGGATTCCTTTATTTTGCTATCGAAAATTTCTTTGTACATTGCAGCTGACACCACCTCTTCCATTGGACACATGATGCCATATTCCTCACAGCCATTCTCTTGAACCAAGGGGTCAGTTTTATGTGGATCAAACATTATATTATTTGGTGTAATTAGCAACACACCACTGACTGTGCCCTAAGATGAAAAAAGAAAATAATGTTTAATCTTCAAAGTTTAAATTTTCAAAAATTATTCTAGATATTTTTATTTCCAATGTTAGGCCACTTACCACATATAAAAGTAGTATAGTCAAGCACTATGGCATTCTCATGAAAATGTTTTTAATAACACTCAAATTTTCCCAGTAAATTCTCCTTGTTAGCAGAGGCAAAATACAAAGAATATCATATTCACCTTCAATCAATCAAGTCAGGAATTAAAATTTACAGCCTCAGTAAAATGCTGAGTTATATCAGCAAGATAACTTCAGTAATATAAGAAGGACTGTAAAGTCCTTCAAGGCATGAGCCATGTTTTACATTAACTTGCATACAGCCTCCTGTGTTCTTCCGTCACTACAGGTATCAAATAGTTTCATGCACACACTGCAGGTTTAATAAATAATGTGCTGATAACTCAATCCATTATAAAAGGAAAATAGTATAATCTGTTTAAAATATCTTAAAAAAAAAATCTCCGTTTCACTCGATTCTGCTACTGCCTAGTTATGTGACCTCTGGCAAGCAAAGCCTCTGGGGTTGTTTATTCATCTGTAAAATTAATTAGATTAGATTACTTCTAAGGCATACAGTAATTATTTTAATCATGAAAAGCTATGAAATTTTAAATATATTTATACAAATAGTGATACAAATATAAAGAGTCCAACCCTCTCATCTTACAAATGAGCAAACTGAAGTACATAAGAAGCTGATCCCACTAATATTAGCTTAGTGTTTCTTGAATGCTTTGTATGTACCATGCTTTATATATATTATTGTTCATTTATATATATTATTGTTCAATTATAGCTCTGAGATGAGAATACAGGTGGGAAAATTAAAATTGAGAGAGGCTAGGCAATTTGTCCTAAATAATAAATAACATAGCTAACTAATAAGTGGCAGGACCAAGATCCAAAATCCAAGCAGTCCATGTTTTTTACTATAATCTTTTCACATCTGAGTTACAAACAATAATCACTTCAACTCAAGTACCAAATATTCCTTAATCCTATTTATTTATTTTATTGAAGTATAGTTAATTTACAATGTTGTGTTAATTTTGCTGTAAAGTTATCAGTTATGTATATTCTTTCTTTTTTTTTT
>NW_006771143.1:2014532-2057006 GCF_000442215.2 Lipotes vexillifer
TCACCGCTGTGGCCTCTCCCGTTGCGGAGCACAGGCTCCGGACGCGCAGGCCCAGCGGCCACGGCCCACGGGCCCAGCCGCTCCGCGGCACGTGGGATCCTCCCGGACCGGGGCACGAACCCGCGTCCCCTGCATCGGCAGGCAGACTCTCAACCACTGCGCCACCCGGGAAGCCCTGTATATTCTTTCTTAATCCCATTTTCAAACTCCCATTCCACTACATCCTGTAAGAATAAAAATAAAGAGCCAGACAGAATTCTAAAACTAAACCAAATAATTACTTCAAAGTTGTCTTTTTTTTCTGAAGCTACCAATAGAAAAACTTAAATCTTGCTTGATTTGGCATCACACCCTCCTTCCAAGTCCATATTCAGCTCTGTGAATTTATCTGATTTAACTTTAAGAATGTAAAACTTAAGTTATAACAGACACTAACTTTAGAAACAAAAAAATAAAAAGAAAAATCCTACTAAAAATGGTTACCCAATCACAAATGAATAAAAGTTATTGCCAATGTTCGAGATTATAAAATACGCTTATTATTTACAGTAACTACATGCAATACTGGAGAGAAGAATACGTGTGTGTGTGCATTTTGGTGGAGGAAAGGGAATCAATCTCAAACTCTGACTAGCATTTCTTTTAGTTCAGACCATGGACCTCCTAAATAAGGAGGAACTTTATGTACACCATAGCCTAGTCATCTTTTGATCAATATTTTATTTTATTATTTTTAGTATCTTTATTGGAGTATAATTGCTTTACCATGTTGTGTTAGTTTCTGCTGTATAACAAAGTGAATCAGCTATATGTATACATATATCCCCATACCCCCTCCCTTTTGCATTTCCCTCCCACCCTCCCTATCCCACCCCTTGATCAATATTTTAAACAGATTCATATACATTATGTATTCCTGGATCACATGCCAACTGAAATCAATGAGTGATGATAAAATATGTTGCAGGGACATTTACAACTGCCAGGGATAATCCAAGAAATAAATAATCAAGAGTAGAGTATAAAAAAGCTGAAAGATTTCCAATCTTTAATACCTTCCTCTATCTCACCACGTCTACAAGCAAGTTATTTGAGAAATGAAACCAAACAATCAGTAAGGATTAAGGAAAGCAAACTTCAGGTTCTCTGAAAGACTTCAGGTCATTCTTGATTTCATAAATTTCATCTGAGCATTAGTTTTAAATGATGATATGATATTTGGTTCACTGGCATAACACTACATCTTTTGCTTTAGAGGGTTTTCATTAAAGACAATGATTACTAGGTATTATAGAAAAGGCCCAGTGTAATAATAATACTTTAATTCACTATACACATGAATACTATAATCTTAGTAGTGTAATTATAGAAACCATTTGAAAAGTATCTCAAAACCATACTTCTACTACTTGGATTACAAGGGGCTTGAAGCCCTATAGCTTAACACTGGAATGATCAATCTGCTAATGTTATATTCCAGGAATTCACCCTTATTTGCTACTACTGAAGGATGCACTGATATATTCTTCAAGCTTCTTTCCCTCTGCCTTTAGCTGGAGCTCTCTGAGGTATTCTGTGAGATGTCAGGTGTCTCCATAAATCAAAAGAGACGGCCATGAGAAACATTACAACACAAAATTCAAAAAATCTCTTTAGAAAGTAGCCTCGCAAATTCATTTGACCAAGATCAAGTCTGAAATCATAAACTCATACTAAACCATTAACACTTCATTTTTTTTAAATACTGTTTCATAAATGTAGACATATTTTCAGGAGCAAGAGCATACTGTAAGTAAGAGATTTCCAATTAGCATATCTTAAATCCACATGACCTTCAGAAACTTTAAGCACCTACTTCCCTTTAGTATTAGTAACTTCCAATTCCTTATGTGCAGTTACTTGGCTAATCTTCCAAGAAGGAATTATTTCTATTAGAAAATGAAGTCTATTTCTAAAAGAAAAGTTACCACTTACATTTCAATATTTCTGTAAATACTAAAAGATAAAAGACTATGATTTGGGAACTCATCCCAGGAGAAATAAAAGCTTGTACTGATTTTTTTTTCAGTCTTAAGTCCACAGTAATTTAACCATTACAATAATTGTTGATAAATTTCCATAATTTTATATAAATAATTTTTACTACAATCAACCTGGAAGAAGAAGAAAGAAGATGACTTGTATGAGAAAGCATCTTTTCCTGCTTACTTTCTTACAAGAGATTATGTTTCAAGAACACCAGTGCAAGCCATTCCTAACCCTGCCAATGACTTTATCTTTTCTTTGATTCTTAAACAAAATTGTTATTCAAATACTTCCAACTAAAATTTTGCTTCTAGCCAAGAACTAATTCTGCCTAAAGCTACCAAAACACACAAAATACATGAAATAACTCTTTTCTAATACTATAATGCTGAATAAGGGGAAACAAATAAGATGAGATCTACAAATGCCCCAGCACACTGGGTGGAGTGTCCTGGCCACAGACAGAGACAGGAAAGGAGAGAACACTCCCTACTTAGGTTTGGAGATCTACAGAGGATCCTTTTCCAAGGTTCCAGCTGAGGACTGATTGCCACCTGTGTGAAAGCAACTATCCAAGGATGAGAAAAAAAGCACTCAAAAGAAGCTGAGAAAACAATCCCTAGAGTCCACAGAGTCAGAAACAGTTTGTGTTCCCACCAACCAGAGCAAAAACCCTTGTAATTTACAACACCTAAATACTCAGAAGGGTATTGTCTCAATAAGGGGAAAACTAGTTAAAGACTTAAAAACTGCTCTGGTCATGCCTAACAAAACTTAAAAGCAAGCCATGATAGGATGAAGCTGTTTCCAAGAAACAACCGTGTCACAGAAAAATGTGCAAGAATATGTATAGAAATACAAAAATATCCAGTACCCAACAAGATAAAATCCATAACATCTGGTATCCAATTAAAAATTACTAGGCATGCAAACAAACAGGAAAATATGGCTCACAGCAATAACAAAAATCAATTAACTGAAACAAACCCAAAAGTGGAAGAGAGAAAAGAATTGGTAGAAAAAGACATTAAAACAATTATTTTAACTATAGTCCATGTATTCAAGAATACAGAAGAAAGATTTTGTGTGTTAAGTAGGGATGTGGAAGACATAAGTGACCCAGTTTAAACTTAGAGGTGAAAAATACACTGGATAGAATACCAGATTAGATTTGGCAGAAAAATAAATTACTGAACTTCAAGATACAGCAATTGAAATTGTCCAAAATGGAGAGAGAGGAAAAAAAAGAGCAGAGTATCAGTAAGCTATGAAGCACAACATCAAGCAACCTAAAATATGCATAACTGGAGTTTCCAAAGAAGAGGAGAGAACGGGGAAGAAAAAACATTTGAAGAAATATGGCCAACATTTTTTCAAATTTGATGAAAACTATAACCTACAGATCCAAGAAGCTGAACAAACCCCAAGGAAAACAAATATGAAACACGCACCAAGGCACATCATAATTAAACTGCTGAACAATATCAAAAAAACAAACAACCCAATCAAAAAATGGGCAGAAGACCTAAACAGACATTTCTCCAAAGAAGACAGAGATGGCCAAAGGCACATGAAAAGATGCTCAACATTGCTAATTATTAGAGAAATGCAAATCAAAACTACAGTGAGATATCTCCTCACACCAGTCAGAATGGCCATCATCAAAAAAAACTACAAACAGTAAACGCTGGAGAGGGTATGGAGAAAAGGGAACCCTCCTACACTGTTGGTGGGAATGTAAATTGGGACTATGGAGAACAGTATGGAGGTTCCTTAAAAAAGTAAAAACAGAGCTACTATATGATCCAGCAATCCCACTACTGGGCATATATCTGGAGAAAAACATGGTTTGAAAAGATACATGCAGCACTGCAATGATCACTGCAGCACTGTTTACAACAGCCAATACATGGAAGCAACCTAAATGTGCATCAACAGATGAACGGATAAAGAAGATGTGGTATATATATATATATATATATATCCATAAAAAAGAATGAAATAATACCATTTGCAGCAACATGGATGGACTCAGAGACTACCATATTAAGTGAAGTAATAAGTCAGGCAGAAAAAGACAAATATCATATGATATCACTTATATGTGGAATCTAAAAAGAACGATACAAATGAACTTGTTTACAAAACAGAACCAACTCACAGACACAGAGAACAAACTTATGGTTACCAGGGGGAAAGGTGGGGAGGGAGGGATAGACTGGGAGTTTGGAAGTGATCTGTACTATATTTAAAATAGCACTGTATACCACAGGGAACTCTGTGCAATATTCTGTAATAACCTAAATGGGAAAAGAATTTAAAAAAGAATATATATGTAAAAAAATAATAACAATAAAATTTTAAAAAAATAATCAACTTGCTCAAAATCAGTGATAAAGACATCATCTTAAATGCAAACAAAGAAAAAAAAATATTTTATACAGCACACCAAATACAAAAATAATAGAAGACTTCTCTTCAGAAACAGTGCAAGCCAGAAAACAGTAGAGATTTGAAAGAAACGTCTTTAAAGTTCTGAAAGGAAAAGAAAACCCTGTCAACCTAAAATTCTATGCCCTGTGAAAATATCTTTAAAAAGTAAAGAAAATGCCAAAGCTATATGAATAGCAAATAAGCAAATGAAAAGATGCTCAGTATCATAAGTCATTAGGGAAATGTAAATTAAATGAGTTACCACTAAAGACCAATAAGCATAACTAAAATCTAAAACACTGACCACGGTGAACACTGGTGAGGATGTGGAGAAACAGCAACTCTCAGTGACTGCTGGCAGGAATGGAAAATAACACAGCCACTTTTGGAAGGCAGTTTGGTACTTTCCTACAGAGCTAAACACAGTCTTACCACACGATCTAACAATCACATGTCTTAGTATTCAACCAAAGGAAATAATAACGTATACAAAGACTGCATATTAATGTCTATAGCAGCTATCTTCATAAGTGTCCAAACTTGGAAGCAACCAAGATGCCCTTCAGTAGGTGAATGGATAAACTGTTGTACTGTACATCCACAGCGATAAAAACAAATGAGCTGTCAAGCCATGAAAGATATGGAAGGCTCTTAAATGCATACTGCTAAGTGAAAGAAACCACTCTGAAATCATTCAATCATACTTTATGATTCTAACTGCATGACACTCTGTAAAAGGCAAAACTATGGAGACAGAAAAAAGATCAGTAGTTTCCAGGGGTCCAGAGGAAGGGATGGATGAACAGACAGAGCACAGAGGATTTGGGAGACAATGAAACTATTTTGCATGATACTGTAATGGTGGATACATGTCATCATACATTTCTCAAAACCCATAAAATGTATGACACAAAGAGTGAGTTCTGATGTAAACTACGGAAACCCACTTTAAGTATAAGACACAGTCTAAAAGTAAAAAAATGGAAGAGATAAATCAAGTTAACACTAACTGAACAGAAGCTAAGTGACTACATTTGTATCCATCAAAGCAGATTTCATAGCAAAGAGTTTTACCAAGAATAGTCTTTCATAATTAAACAAGTCCATTCATCAAGACAATATAAGAATCCAAAACATTTTTATACCTAACCACAGAGTTTCAAAATACACACAAAAAAACTGATAGAACTAGAAGGGGAAATAGACAAATCCACAATTACAGAGGTATTTCAACATCATTCTGTCAATAATTGATAGAACAAAAAGACAGAAGATCAATAGTAACACTCAACTTGATTTAATTGACATTTATAAACGATTTCTCCCAACAACAGCAGAATACACATTCTTTCCAAGTGCACATGTAACACATATCAAGATATAATACATTCTGCACCATTAAACGTTAAGCCTACAAATAGTAGTATGTTCTCTAACCACATGGAAAAACATTAGAAATCAGTAACAGAAAGATATCTTGAAAAATACCAAATATTTGGAAACTAAGAAACTTCTAAATATTCCATGGGCCAAAAAAGAAATAAAGAGAAAGTATTATGAACTGAAAGAAAATGAAAATACAACATATCAAGACTGTGGATTCAGTTAAAACAGTACATAGGGGGAAATTTATAGCACTAAACACCTATTTCAAAAACCCATAATTTATGAATTACGACTATAAAGAAATGGTTCTCACGTGTGACTTCTCAAGTGGGTATCATACTATAATTACTTTCTTAGCAACACCTGGAGTTTATTTTGAACACTACTGTACTTTACTATAATTCCCTTTGCAGACTAGAAGTTCTCTGCTTTAGAAAAGCAGCAACGTGTGGTAGATAAAACACAGATTCAAACTGGGTTTGAATTCTAGCCAGGATAGAGAAACCCTGGACTCGTTAACCTTTTCTTAAAAGTTTTTTTTTTTCCTGTGAAGAAGGAATAGGACTGCCTATTTCACAAGATTATTTTAAATTGATCATCATGTGCTGATGCTGATGACTAAAAATGTAAATGCAAAACTGTCATATTTTAGTAATAAATAAAAAATGATTAAAAGTTTTTTCTTAAGTTTTATCCATTACCTTGCCACTGGTAATATATCTGCAATTAATTTTAAGAAATTTCTCAGTAAATGCTTCTTCCTCCTCAGAAGTTGAAGATACAACTCGTGCAGGTCGAATACCAGTAAAAGCAGATGAGAGAGTTTCTTCTTTCGGGTGGCCTACATCAGGATTCTTTAAAAAATAAAAAAGATAAAGACACTTCAGAGAACTAAATAAAACTAAGCACATTGTTAAATGCAAATGCATAGCTCTCCCCAGTAAGTGTTCTTCCTTCTCATCACATTCTGCAGAACAGCTCAAAACATTTTTATGCAAAAAAAATATGGAAAAGAGGGCTTCCCTGGTGGCGCAGTGGTTGAGAGTCCACCTGCCAATGCAGGAGACACGGGTTCGCACTCCGGTCCGGGATGATCCCACATGCCGCAGAGCGGCTGGGCCCGTGAGCCATGGCTGCTGAGCCTGCACGTTCGGAGCCTGTGCTCCGCAACAGGAGAGGCCACAACAGTGAGAGGCCCGCGTACCGCAAAAAAAAAAAAAAAAAAAAAAAAAAAAAATATGGGAAAGAATGTCACTTCTTTTACATTTGGTAAAGATCTCTAATACAGCTTAAACTTACATTTTCAATGATTTTTTTAATGGGAATATATATATACTGGTTATATGTGTGTGTGTGTGTATACACACACATACACATTCAGCTGCTCCTGAATCAAATCACTGGTCCTGATCATTTAATATATCCCCCAGATGCTGGGAGCAGAGGAAAGGTGAGTGCTTGTCTGTGAAACCTAGGAATTCAGCAGAATCCATTCATTGAAGAGCCTGTTAAAATCTCAAGCTATCAAGAATTTATCAGTACCATTTTACAAAGTATTAATTAGTTAGATCATAGGTTCTTAACTTTTTTGATGCCATGGACCATTCCCACAGTGAAGCCTATAGACCTCCTTTTCAGAATGTTTTTTTTTTAATACACAAAATATAGAATTACAAAGAAAAACAATTATATTGAAACAATTATCAAAACACTTTTTAATCAGAGATATAGATATATATGCTTCTTTATTAATACATTAAATAACAAGATCTAGTGATAACTCATAATGATAATTTTGAAGTGCATGGCCATAAACAACATTCTGTGATATCTGCAACAACTCTAAATTGATTTGAAAATATGTGAGTTCTAGGGCTTCCTTAGTGGCACAGTGGTTGAGAGTCCGCCTGCCGATGGAGCGGACATGGGTTCATGCCCCGGTCCGGGAAGATCCTACATGCCACGGAGCCGCTGGGCCCGTGAGCCATGGCCGCTGAGCCTGCGCGTCCAAGAGCCTGTGCTCTGCAATGGGAGAGGCCCGCGTACCATAAAAAAAAAAAAAAAAAAAGAACTGAAAATATGTGAGTTCTATTGGGGACAAAGTCACAGGTATCCCTGGTGCTTTTCTATAGTTTGCTGCTTATATTCTCAACCTTTAAAAATGTTAGATTTCACTTAAAATTTTTTCTATCCAAGTTCACAGAACTCATAGTTTTCCCAAAGTTCAATATTCTGTACAAATGTAGGAAGGTTAGACAGATGCCCTTTACTCTTTGTTTTATATACCTCCACAGAGGCATTTCATACCTTATAAGTAAATGCACAATGCCTTATATAATACTTTTCATAGTGGCAAGGTTCTTCAGAGCTTTGAACTAAAATCTGTCACTTTGCAATTAATACCTAATAGTTATGATTTGCCCTTTTGAAATAATAAACAAGACTGCTTCCTCTTCAGTCTCACAGACTTTGAGATACTTGAAAAGAACTATCAAATTTAACATAACTTTTTCTACTCTAATAAATGGATCTAATTCCTTAAATTCTGTCCCATATAGGACAGAAATTTTAGACTTCCTTTCTAAATTTCATATACCCTTCCTAAAATATAGGGCTGAATCCCAAGCACTTGGGGAGATACTCAACAGACATTTTTTGAAGGTAGACCAGTTCAGAACACTGCAAAACAGCTACATTTGATAAAATTATATTTTTAAGAAAACTAAAACGGAATATTTTAACAGCTGCATGATACTGTTATAGCATTATTATCAATCTTTTCATTTTGTGATACAAACTAATAACTTTACATTCATCCTGTTGTCTCTGGTAGTTATTGTATCTAAGAGTTTTATATCATATATAAATTCATTTAGCACAGATAATTAAATAAGGGACATTAATAATAATATTAATTGATATTTATGAATACCTTTATATTTAAGTATATTATAAAGACCATTTCATTTTCAAATCACTCATAAGGTATATACTATTACCTTAATTTTTAAGGAAACGTATGCTTGGCCAAATTCAGTAACTTGCCCAATGAGTAAGATGAAGCTGAGATGAAAACCCATGTTGCCAACACATGAACTAGTGAGCTTAACTGCACTACTATATGCTTTCCATTTCAAACATTCTTCTAAAAGATTGTGTGCAGAGGGGGAAAAAAAAAAGCCAATACAGAGCCATCAGAGGGCCCCCTGCAAACTGGCACAAAGCAATAAACAAATTTTGTCTGTGACTGTTCAGTTACTCCCAAATCAGGTGACAACAGTATCTACTAAATAACCATATTATTCACAGAAACTGTATCAGGGTATATTGTCAAATATTTTCCTTAAACATATACCTCATAGAGCAACATGATCTCTGAGGTTCCCTCAAAGTCTCAAATTCTACAACTCAGTATCAATAGCAATCCCAACTTGTCAACGTAATCCTATTAAAAAGAATACATGAGATTAGCTTAACGAATGCTCAAAGTATAGCACAAAAGAGTATTTCTTTAGTTAGTTTTTTTTTTTTTTTTCTTGCGTTATGCGGCCCTCTCACTGTCGTGGCCTCTCCCATTTGCGGAGCACAGGCTCCGGACGCGCAGGCTCAGTGGCCATGGCTCACGGGCCCAGCCGCTCCGCGGCATGTGGGATCCTCCCGAAACGGGGCACGAACCCGCGTCCCCTGCATCGGCAGGCGGACTCTCAAGCACTGCACCACCAGGGAAGCCCAAGAGTATTTCTTTAAAAGAGATCAAAGTCGTTCAGAGAAATCATAATCAGACCTCATTTTAACTTACATACATGTACATGATCCAAAGTATCAGTATCTCCATCTCTGTGAATTTACAGATTCTGTTTCTTAATAAGGTGATTTGAATAAGCTTATTTGAGTGCTTTCTGAAGCTTCTTTGTGCAATTTTGTTTTAGCCACTAGGGATGGAAAGGTCCTTAAAAATATAGGATTATAAACATTTATTTACCAAGCCTCAGTTGTCACCTCAATTGTTCAAATGTGCAAAAGGAAAGCAATGCTATGACAAGTGACCCCAAAAGGGTGACTTATGGTCATCTTTTTTGTACAATATGATTAAATATTATATAATTTGTAGAGTATTATTATAAATCATTACCATAAGCTAATTAGCAACTCCAAACTCTCCTTTTCCCATGTTGCCTTGGCTTTATGGAGTTTTTGTTCTTTAGTGATTGAAAATACGTAGAAATGTTCTCTGGTAACATGTAGGTAAGGCATACAAAATTTGAGGAGGAAAAACCATACAGGCACAGAAATACCAACATTTATATTTATTTCATACGACATATATAATATATAATCTAAAATAAAATGTTTATTTTTAAAGCAGTGAATATTATGTTTCTTCACTCAATCCAATAAATATGATGGGTACCATTTACTTCCTATAAATTGTTATGTTTAACTATCACTCTCAGAATTTATTTAAACTCCACTTCTTAAGAATTTGAGGCTCTTAAAACAAACATACAGAATAAAATACAATACAAATAAAAAATAAAAATATCAGAGTGAAGAAAAAATAAAATGCGATTTTAAGCGTTGTACTTGGGAGTTTTGGATCTGGCACTGAGCTTTTTAGCAACCAGGTTAAAAAGCAAAGAAGGATCAATTTTTAAATTCTAATTATGAGAACAATGCTTGCTTTCAGAATCTAGAAGAAAACTCTCACTCAGTAATTTAACTATTTATTTGTGATATTACAAATATAGAGATTTCTTCTACATAAAGAAATGCTTTCCTAAAAATCTATATAAATACAAAGTCCTACTATGAATTTTATGTTTTCACATATTTCAAATATAAAATTTTGTTCTAAGAATGCAAGACTAAGGTATAATTATAGCACCATCATTTTAAAAGTACATATTAAAAAATTATAATTCCCTAATAAACTGCTGGTATTTAAGTTTAAAAGCACCAAAGCTAAATTATATTATACAATATATAGGTAACATATAATTCACGTGTTATTTATACATACGGCATTTATAGTTAACTTTATTTTAATATAATATGTAATATATGAGCTTATGTTTATTATATAATAAAGTATATATACTTACATATGAAAATTTAGGTTTAAAAGCATGAAATTTAAAATTATAATTTATATATTATATATCAGATAAAATATATTTTATATATTATATATTTTAGTGATTTTAAATTTATTTTAAGTTTAAATATATAATATACACACAGAGAGAGAGGAAGGAGGGGGAAGTAAGCAAGAAGGGACAGAGGGGAGAGGAACGCTTGTGACTAGTTTAAGGATGGCATATGTGAGAACAATTTTTGAAGCATATGCTACATTTAATCTCTTCAAACTATATTGATATTTCTAACTAAAATTTTTTTAACTTCTATCATGTGTGCTATTACTTTAATGTCTGTTTTCAGGTATATAAGTTCAGGATGTCAATGAATTATGTGATTAGTATAATTAAAATAGAGGGAGGTTTATTTTATTAGATTTCACAAATATTCTCAAGATCCCCAAAACCCTATAAGAAATTAACATCACTCTTTTATATATTTTCTCATCTATATGTAAAGGGAATAGTCACTGAATGTCTTTTTAAAAAAAATCTTATTTGACTAGAGTTAGAAAACCTTCTAAAGTTCCCTGACTAAACAATGTGGTTCTCTTGAAATTTTATAAAAGGCAACATTATGACACTTCACTGTGTCACCCAAGAAGATATGCTGAAGTCCTAACCCCCTACCTCAGAATGCGACCTTATTTGGAAATCAGCTTTTCACAGATGAAGTGAGTTAAGCTGAAGTCACACAGGAGGATTAGAGTGGACCCTTAATCCAATCTAATTGGTTTCCTTATCTGAAGAGGAGACCACTATGTGAAGACACAAACACACAAGGAGAAGACAGCCATGTGACTACAAAGGCAGAAACTGGAGTAATCTGTCCAACAAGACAAGGAATGACAAGGATTGTGGGCCAACACCAGATGCTAGAAGAGGCAAGGAAGGATCCTCCCCCACAAGGTGCTTGCCAACATCTTGATTCCAGACACCTAGCCCCCAGAACTGTGAGGTAAGTTTCTGATTTAAACCACCCATTCTGTAATACTTTGTTACAGCAATCCTAGGAAATTAATACATGCAAATAATAATTTTTTAAGTTACATAAACAGAAGAACAACATATTTAAAAGTCCAGAGAATCTTAAATATTGAGGAAAAAAAAGCAATGCTTTTGTTCACCTTTTAATCATTTTAAGCAATACTTCCGATTATCTGCTTTACTTTTATTTTTGCTTTGGTAAGCAAAAACTTGCTACATTACTTCCACATAGCTCTTTACTACAAACTTTCTAGTTTCTACAATTTGGGACACATATATTTTAATTTTAGATTGTATGTCTCAGTCACAGAGAATTGGTACTGCTAATCCTTACCCTTCCATCAATTAGTTCAAAAAGTGGTTAAGAATATAACACAAAACCTGGATGTAGACTGTCAGGGTTTAAATCTCAGCTCTACCACTCATTAAGCATGTGACCTTGTGTAAATTACTCATTCTCTCTATGCCTTAGTTTCCTCATTAATAAATGCATAGTAAGTACTTTTTAAATGTTAATAGTAACTGTAGCAGAATAATTGCCTATGCTTAAAAAGAAGCTTTTAATGTGCCTAAACTATTAATACTTTATATATTTTCTCCTGTAAGACCTTCTAGGCCTTCCATAGAATCTCTTAGTAGTATTTTTTCAAAATTATATTTTCTTACTACCATGAAATATAATTTCAAAATTATATTTTCTTACCACATTATAAGTACTCTACTTTTCTTATTATCTTTTAGATTTATTAGAGTATACTAAAGAGTGTTTTATGTTAAAGAGAATACAACTATCTGCTAGCCCATCTTTCAGTATAGTAACATAAGCAGAAATTAAAAACTATTTAAAACCATTTCACTTTTCCATATTATTTATTTAAAATTTTTTTTCCTCTGAATTCCATCCTAAATATATCACACTAGTAGCTCTAGCCTAACATGGCATTAGCATAATAAATTTAAGATGCAGAGAGGAGAAATCAAAGGAGATAAACAAACAAAAAAGGTTTTTATATTTACAAAAGAATGCTAGATTAAAAAAATTTTACAAAATGATGATAGTGCAAAAGTGACAGGTTTTACTACACTCACAATGATTGAATACTACTTATCTTTTGGGGTTGGGTACAATTATTTGCCTATCAATAGTAGTTTCTGAGCTATCAATTTCCAGCTATAAAGTGCTAGTAAAAAAACATGGGCTCTGGACTCAGACTATCCGCGTTGGAATCCTAATTCAGGTAAGTAGTTCTAGCTTTTCACAATTTTGCTTTAGGGTATGGAACACAAGCTAAATTAACCAAAGGCTACACTGCTCTCCTTTGTCATTGCCCCTTAAGAATATATCTCTTTGTTAAGTCCCATGGGACAATGGCATGGCCATGTTCAAAAAGGTCCAGTAACCGTTTGGTCCAGTATCATTAGAAACTGACTTCCATCTTGGTCAATGATGAGAATAAATGTAATATATTCCTTTCATGTAGCTGTATTCTAAAGCAGTTGTCATTTTTACAAGATAGCCAACAAATAAAACATTTGAAAAAGACCCCCTTTCTCCCTCCCTCCCTCTCTCTCTCACCACAAACACCAAGAAAAAAGTCCCTAGGCAAGAAGACAAAGTTATTAATAATATCATGCCCTTTACTCCATGAGAGAAGTGGAACTAGTCTAATACTACAGCTTAGAAACTAATAATTCCTAATAATTTATAGGCAAATTAACATTAATCATTTGTGTTTTGTTACCAGTATGCCATTTGGTATCCTAAACTTTGAGTGCAAACTGGGGCAGAGAAAAGGATGTCTCCTAAAATCAGCATAGCAACACAGAAGAATCTCTCACAGGAGTCTAGCCAGTTAATGGAGAAATAACCTTTTACATGTAAGCATAATCACTGGGTCATTATGAAAATGGGAAATTATGATTAGTATTAATTTACACAGGAAAGGCACAAAAAACATAATTCCTGTCAGAGGAATTTTAATCAAAATTATTAAATAAAGTTTTTTTCCTTGGAATTCATTTGTAAAATGTAACATATAGAACATCTATTCCTTTAAAATGTTAGATAAATTAATATACTATTAGTTACTCTGAATTAATATTCTGAAGAACAACTAAGATAATAAATTTTGTTTTTCTTTGGCAGTGCTGTGCAGCATGTGGGATCTTAGTTCCCCGACCAGGGATCAAACCCACGCCCCCTGCAGTGGAAGTGCGGTCTTAACCATTGGATTGCCAGGGAAGTCCCCATAAATTATTTTTTTAAAGTGTGCCAAAAATGAACTCAAGAGTTTTAAGTATTATATAAACATTCACAGAAACTCAAATAAAAATCAAATTGGACATGGACTTCCTATCATGATACACTCATGTTTGTTAAGTAAAATTCCTTTCTTAGTTAAATTATTATATGATATTTATAAAAGGGCTGATGAATATCTTTGGATTACTACTATCACCAACAGTAATCAATTTAAGCTGTCTGATTTAATAAGAATGTTTCACTTTAAAAACTGGGATTTACAAATTTAATTAACAAACTAAAAAGGTAAAATTTCGTTCAAGCCATAGGCAAAGTAGGATTAAAAAAATGATGATATATACGAATACAGTGACATTTCTTGATAGCTTTGAAAAGAAGGGAAACTTACAGTGGTCTTATCAAGTTCAGCCTCGGATGATGTTGGTGATAGAGGACTTATGGGGCTTAGAGACGGGGAGCTCTCAACACTGGAGACATATTCAGGATCAGGAACATATAAAACCTGGAAGAAAATATTCACGTAAAGATTTAGTCAAACTAAAGTATTAATAATTAGATGGTATTCTCTAAGCGAGCACCATTAACAATGACCTTCAGAAATAAATTTTAAAAATTAAAACCTTCAGATTAAAAGAATGTTTATTACCGAAATAACTGTAACAAAATTTTTAAAAAGATATTTAATTTAGATAAGTTTGATAACACAAACTGCGGGCAACAGTGAAGGGAAATAGTAATTCTTATAAATTATGGGTGTTCCTCTTAAAGGACAATTTGTCAACAGCCAGCAAAACTTAAAATGCACATATCCTTTAACTGAGCCATTTTACTTCTAGGACTTGACTTTATAGATATACGTGCATATAAAGAAAAAGAGAAACAAGAGTGTTTCCTAGAGCAATGTTTACAATAGCAAAAAACTAGAAAGTCTAAAGCCTACTGTACTTGGTTAAACCATAATACAGGCACACCTCGTTCTACTGTGTCACCTTATTGGACTTCGCAGATATTGCGTTTTTTACAAACTGAAAGACTGTGGCAACCCTGTGTCAAGCAAGTCTATCAGTGCCATTTTTCGACTGCATTTGCTCACTTCCTGTCTCTGGGTTACATTTTGGTGATTCTTCCAATATTTCAAACTTTTCATTATTATTATATTTGCTATGGTGATCTGTGATCAGTGACTGCTGCAAAAAGATTATGACTCTCTGAAAGCTCAGATGATGGTTACCATTTTTTAGCAATAAAGTACTTTTAAATTAAGGTATGCACTTTTTTTTTTTTTTTTTTTTTTTGCAGTACGTGGGCCTCTCCCTGTTGTGGCCTCTCCCATTGCGGACCACAGGCTCTGGACACGCAGGCTCAGCGGCCATGGCTCACGGGCCCAGCTGCTCCGTGGCATGTGGGATCCTCCCGGACTGGGGCACGAACCCGTGTGCCCTGCATGGGCAGGCGGACTCTCAACCACTGCGCCACCAGGGAAACCCAAGGTGTGTACTTTTTTTAGACATAATGCTATTGCAGACTACAGTGTAGTGTAAATATAACTTTTATACACACTAGGAAACCAAATAATTCTATGACTCGCTTTATTGTGATATCTGCTTTACTGCAGTGGTCTGGAACCAAATCCACAATATTTCCAAGGCATGCCTATATATTAATAGAGTGCAATACTTTACATACATGAAAAAATCTGAGATTGAGTTATGCTTAAATAGAACATTTTTCCAGAATCAAAGTTATTTATTTTTTTTAAAGATGAAAGAAAGGCTAGAATATTTTTGGAAGGAGATACATATTGGTAACTGTGGTTGCTTCTGGAAAAGGAAACTGTAAGTCTGAGATAAACTACCTTTAAAAAAGTTTGAATTTTTTATCAGGTACATGTACTGCTTTGAATATTTTTTAAAGCTCTTTAAAACTATATTTGAAAAGACAACAGTTATTTTCAATATACATGGATATAAGTGACATTTAATTTTCTCTTCTAGAACCAATGTGATTTGTTCAAAGTGTGCAAAAAATTACTCTTCTTAAATTAACTATATTGCAATGGATACTTTCTGTCTTAAAACTGATGCTTCTAACCATCAATGCATTAAAAAAAAGATACCTGTCCAGTAACAACTGCTCGGGAGAATAACTTATTTAACTGAACAAGTTCGTTGGGCGTTGTATCAAATTTCAGGGCTATACTATTCAAAGAATCCCTTGATTCAACCTGTTTAAGAGAAAAAAAAAATTAATTTGTCAAAACAGAAAAACTAAACGATGAGGTTTAATGATCATTAATATGTCTATGGACCAATTTTACATTTGACTAATAACTGCTATTTCCATCTTTAAAGATAGGATAACTTGACAAATTTTGTGTTTGTTAGCAACTGATCTCAACCTATTATGATACAGAGTATAGGCTTTATCATAATACATCACAATTACATGTAGGCCTCTACTTCAAGCAATTTCAAAATACAAAATATAATTTTCACAACACAAACAAGTGATTTTTATTTTACAAAGATTTTAAAACAATATAAATAGTTTGTAAAACACATGTAACGTCTAGAAGCTAAGTTTACTTTAGCAGAGTATGCCTGTATTAAACTTAAAGTGCTGTTTCTAATGATCTTTACATAATCTTCCATTTAAATAAATTAGAAAATATATTTGAACCAAAGCTGAGGAATATGTTTTTGAATTAGTATATTTTAATGATCATATTTATAGAAATCTTAAATTATGGGATTTGTCAATGATCCTGAAAGAAAAAGTCATTTGATCAATGTATTCCTTTAGAGTTCTCTATACATAAAGCATCTCTGTAGAGAATGATGAAGTCCAAAGAAGTGGTTTTAGTGCATAAGGGATTTACAATCTAGTTAGAAAATAAGAAAGACAAAAAAGGTTATATAAAAGATAAAGAGCAATTTAAGTGAAACAACAAATGCAACAGAAGCTCTGAGCAGACAGAGCAACATATTTGCTCCAAATTGTCCAAGAAAGACTTTATGGAAAAGATTTAAAGCTATGTTGAAGAAGGGGTAGGAATTTGAGAAGTAGAGAGAAGGGAAGAACATTCAAAGTGAAGAGAATAGAACTGACATATTAGGAGACAGAAAAGAACAAAACACATTTGTGGGATACTATCTCTTCCTCCTAAATCATCCAGGGTACACTCATGAATTTAGGATTTTAGGAAGGTAAGTAGAGCCAAATCTCAAAAAAAGGATGAGACTGAATTAGGCATTTTGAATTAGACTGTAAAAGACTTCGAAAATCAGGAAAAGTAGATATGTATGTGGGGGTAAATAAAAAAACAACAAAAAACAATAAATACGTATTTTTTCTTTAATGGTTTTGTAAAACCAAACTGATGCCAAAGACACAGACTAATAATCTAGCCCTGCTCTCTTCTTCCATGCAAACTTTCTCATCTATGAAATGAGATGGTATGCCACCTACCTTACTGAGATAATGTATGTAAAAGCTCTCTATAAACCAATTTTACTTTGCAGGAACATCTGGAAGTTTACAAAGTTCTTATTAATTAACACACATTTCATCTTCACAATGATCCTATCAGTTGTGGTAATGAAAGTAATAAAAACACCAATATGAAGCAAGGAAGTTACACGGCCGAGTGGCAGATTAGTGGCTACAGGTCTATGATTAATGACACAAGAGAATGGATGCAGAAAAACCAATGTAATACTACAGCAGCAGATGATCCTGAAGGTTATACAAATGTAAAGAAAGAGATAAAGGTATAAGATTTTCAGATAAGACTCAAGAGAAAACAGGAATGGATTGAATGAAGTTGTAATAGAGCAGTAGTTGTATTAAGTCAGAGGTGCAAACATTAATGATCAACTGATGCTAAATCCAAAAATTCCAACCTGGATGAACAACAGATTGAAGGAAAATGGAAACAAGAAAATAAAGCATTAGGCAAGAATGAAGAAAAAACTGGTAAAAGGTTTGCTATAATTTGTTAAATATGAAGTGGTGGTAGGAAATGTAAGCATCTAGAAAGGCAGAAATAGAAAAGAGTTTGGGTCTTACTTCATATAGCAAAGTTCTTAAGCTCTCCAAGCTGCAGAATGTAAATGGGAAAGTGAAAAGATACAAGGAACCACTCACATTTGGAATCAACAAGAGAACAACCAGTGAAAGAGGTGTAATATACAGTCAAAATGTTAGCAAGAACAGGGCAATGAAGCATAATGATAGCAAAATGTAGTACAATTAGTCTGAAGGATAAATTGAGAAAGGAGAGTATATAATCAAAGAAATAATGGCTGATAATTTTCCAGAATTTATGAATGGCATGATTCCTTAGAGAGAAGAAACACAGTAAGTAAGATAAAAATTTGTCTGAATCTAGACTTATCACAGTGGCACTATAGAACTGTAAGGACAAGAAGTAAACTTCAAAAAACAATCTAAAAAAAGAAGACTGCCTAGAAATGAACAAAAATAAAAAGGCAACAGAAGGGCATAAGATAATAGATAACTACATTCAAAGTGCTGACAGAGGGCTTCCCTGGTGGTGCAGTGGTTGAGAGTCCGTCTGCCGATGCAGGGGACACGGGTCCGGGAAGATCCCACATGCCGCGGAGCGGCTGGGCCCGTGAGCCATGGCTGCTGAGCCTGCGCGTCCGGAAAAAAAAAAAAAAGTGCTGACAGAAAATAACTTAACCTAATAATCTATAGGCAGCTCAACTACCAGGAATGAGGGTGCAATGAAGACTTTTCAGACACTGCCTGATTATCCATTCACAGATCCTCACTGAAAGATACATTAAAGAACATTGAGAAGGAAAGTAAAACAAGAAAGAAGGAACAGTGAGTGGTATGCAACAACAAAGAAAAAGCCATGAGGTTTAATAATTAGAAAATCATTAGTGACCTTAGACAAGGCTTTCGGTAGAATGGTACAGGGATATTAAATTAACTAGGAAGAAAATGGTTATGTATAGCATTTTCAAGGTCTACTTGATCCTACTGAAAGTAATTTTATAGTTAAAAACTGTGCGTGTACGTGCATATATAAACACATATGTAATATATATGTATGATTTTTTTTTTATGTATGATTTTAACTTTAAAGCTACCTAAGGTACAATGACTAATTTATACTATATTTAGGTGGTCCGGAAATACATTTAAGCTAAACCATAAATATTTTAGAATAAGTAAATGTTGAGAGTACACTGTGATATTGAAAGATTTCAAAAGAAATACAGAAAAATATATTTTTCCCAAATACAAAAATCATGTTATGTACCTTATATAAAGATATTATATGAAGATTTTACAAATTATAATAAGAATAGAAGACAGTAATATCTTAGTTTTAGAAACACATGTGTTTCTATCTTTAGGATATGGCATCGGGAATAAACAAAGGGATAAAAAATGAAAACAAAGATCTCCTAGAGGATGTTTTATAACTTTTCTTATCAGTAACTGATTATTTCCCAAAGGTCATTTATAACATAAGAAAAAATATATAGTAATTCCTCAGTATCCCAGGGAATTTGTTCCAGGATCCCCACAGATATCAAAATCCATGGGTGCCTAAGTCCCTTATATAAAATGGCATAGTTATTTGCATATAACCTACACACATCCTCCATATACATTAAATCATCTCTAGATTACTTATAATACCTAATACAATGTATGTAAATAGTGGCCAGTAAGGGAAATTCAAGTTTTGCTTTTTGGAACTTTCTGGAATTTTTTTCCCCAAAATATTTCTATCCATGGTTGGCCGAATCCGTTGATGCAGAACCCATGGATACAAATGGCCAAGTTTCAATTAACCTTTGCCCAAAATAATGGTTCTTAATTTAAATTTAAATTTGCTACTGATAACACAAGTTTTATTGAATTACAAGAAAAAAACTGGTAAACTCCTGAATTCAAAACCAACTAAACTTTTGTAATTCTTCAAAACCACAGGATTACATATGTAGATAACATCTTATGCCTTATGCCTACAGTCTTATGTCTTAATAAACACTAATGAATACATCAAACTACATTACTCAATATTTTACTGTCTGAATTTATATTCTCAATTTCTCAATCATGCAGAGAAGGTACAGGCACACTCGAGTTTATAATATGTTTAAGAGGAGATTCTTTTGATAGGAGTAAATATAATTCTACCTTAAATTATCTGGTTTCAAACCTTTTAAAAATACTTAAAATCTCAAATTGTCAATTATACAGTATATGAAAATAAAGTATAACTCAAGGTTTTGATAATTTGTTCAATTTTTAGAATTTATGAAAAATAATCAAGACTCAAACCAAGATTGGAAGACTTCATGATGACACAAATGTATAAATTGTTTCAACTTGCTATTTTCTTCTTAATACAGTTACAATAACGTATTAGAAAAACACAAAATAACACAAAATTAAGCTCAGTTAAAATAACAGATTTTTAACATGTTAAAATTATCTAACAACATTTACATTCAATCAAAGAAGCAGCATATCACAGACTAAAGTACATTTCTCACTTCAGTTTTCCATAGTAACCAGAAATATGAAAAGCTGACGGCAAGGAAATTTGAGGGTCATTTCAAGAACATAGAAACTTAGCCATAAATCAGTGCAAATAATCTAATGTGAGAGGTTATTCTGGAAAATTAATAGCAACTTGTTTTTTCCGTATTCTATCTGCCATTTTCATTATCGTTAGTACTGCTGGGAATATAATGAAGATCACATTTCTAAAAAAGTAAATATTTCCCTAAAAGTCTAACCTAATAAAAAATTATTGTACCACAGGAACTTTAACTCCAAGTAAATTATCACTTTAAATTTGCTAGAATAATTATCTTTATATCACACTTAATAAAATTTTTCTTTAAGGAAAAAAAAATCCTAAAATACAGTTAAGAACTGAAGTATTATTAGTAGTAGTAAAGCAGTTATCGAAAGTGGTGTACAGATTTTTAAAATAAGGCAATTAGGAACCTTTGTCTTATTTACAGCATAAACAAAGACTATCTCAAATAAGACTATCACAAAGAGAAATCAGCTTTTTCAAAACAAATACTTACAGTATATTCGGTAGTCCCTTTGGGTTTCTGAAAAGACATTCTTCTCCCATCTTTCTTGTCTAGGGTCTTCTTTTGGCCAGTGTCTGAAAAAAAAAAATGATGCAAAACTCTATTAAATTCATTTTCCTTTCACAGTAATGTCAAGGACTGCTAAATAGAGCTCACTGGGCAGATATCTACTGGATTCACCAGTAATACAGCTTGCTACGTAGGATTCTCTACTCTAAAATACAACCGAGTATCAAAATAAGTAAATGTACTTCCTTCCTGCTTGCTTTACGAACTGACCAGTATGAAACACTATTAATAACTGGAAGTCAATTCAAAACCTAACTGGAAGTCAATTCAAAACCTAAGTAACTGTCAGCTGGAAGGAAGGTATTAAAAAGTAAATTAAGGGCCATATCTTTCAACACATCTAACCTGATTATAATAAAACTATATTTCAAGATATTATTATTATTATTAACCAAACCAAGTCTGAAATATGTAACATTAATCTTCACAGTGTCTACTTCTACAGTCATAGTAAAAGACAGAGTCGTCTCTATGGAATTGTATTAAATTACCGAATTCCTTACATATACCATGAAGTAGATTAAGATACTCTTTCATATACAAACATACTTTTATGCACTTCATTTCAGATATAGAGTACCAACTATTTTTCACTTGCTTATCAAGACATTTCACTTGAACACATCATTACCACCAAGTTTATGGTATCTGTTTTAGTTTAAATTTTGCACTAATGTTAATCTTCTCATCTATACTTCATGTAACAAAGATTGCACTGAACTGATAAAATACCACTCCTATCTAAACAATTTTAAATAAAAATCAATCTCTAAAAAAGTAATAAAAAACTCAAAACTGAGTAAGACAGTAAACATAGCAAAATGCTATACTTACACTCAATTTTTATAAGATTAAAACAGTAATTTTCAAAGAAAAATTAGTTCTACCTAAGCCTAAAGAATCTAGAAAATATCTACGTCATTGCTTTCTACCTCTCCAATCTTAATTGACATTTTGACCATACTAGAGTTTGCTTATATGTATCTAATTAGCTCAGTTGGGTGAATGGTTCTAATGAAGCATTAACAATAACAAAAGTAATATTAATAATCAAGTCTGAATCTGAAAGAAGTCAGTTAGCTCTGCAATACTTAAAAAGGCTGTCCTAAAACCTTCCTGATCACCCAGGCTAAGCCAGATCTCTGTTGTTAGTCACAGAGCATCTTTGTCTCCTTCACAGCATCTGGCACAGTTTAAAGTTTCTTTATAAATCTCTCCCACTAAACTGTAACCTATAAAACACCGTGCTTGCTTTGTTCACAACGACTTCTCAGTGCCTAACACAGAGCCTGACACAAGGCAAGCATCACATTTGAATGAACTAATGTTTTGAAGCTACAACTTGAACTGTACCTAGAACTGCCACAATTCTTATAGCCATTTTTTTTTTAAAGAAAAGTGGACAAAGGAAAAAAATATATATATATATACCGTCTGGCTGTAGAAAAAGAGGCATTTTTCTAAAGGTATGGTGAGAATGCAAAATGGTACAATTCTTAGTGAAAGACAATATTTTTGCTTATCACTATATTCTAATATTTTCTCCAATGAACAGCATATATGTGAATTTGATTTTTTGTGATAAAACATTAAAACTATTTTTAAATAAATTTTTAAAATTTATTTCTGCTATTTCATAAACAGCCGGAGCCAAAACCACTTTCCTCATTTTGCAATTTAAAAGCAATGCAAAATACAATTACAGATTACTTGTAACTAGTAATATATATCCCTTCTTAATTGATTTCAGGAGTAAACGTTAGTCTACACTTATTTGTCTAACAGTAGTTTTTCAATCCGTTAAAGAGTTCATTAAACATTTAATCACAATTAAGTTTGCAACTGCACTACCACTTTCAAAAGTTCGCCATGGAGTGCAGTTCAGAGCAAAAAAACTAATATGCCAGTTTTCTGCAGTTTAAAGTTTCAAACAAATTGAAAGTATTCACTTTAATAATTTAAAATTGTAAAATATATTGTAATAATATTTAAATAGTTCTAAAATTATTTTAATAACCAATATTAAAACATGCATTCACAAATATAAGTACCAGAGTACAATGAAATACACTGATCATTCTTTTCTATCAATATGAACATATAATCACAATAATTGAGAGTTGAAAGTGATCACAGTTGTTACCTAGTCCAGTCTCTTACTTGGTAACTTTATAATACCCTCTCTTACATGGTAACTTTATAATACCCTTTTAAAGACAGTTGTCAGCAAACATGAATCTAGATTGGGAGTATGGAAAGGAGAGGTCCTATTTTTCTTCTTTACAAAAATTATTACAGTTTAGAAATGCACAGATATTTGACAATCAAAATAACAGTTAACATTTACCAAGTGCCTAGCATATTCCAGGCACTGTTCTAAGGACTTTATATTTACTTATTGTCTTACCTAATTCATCAACCTTATAAAGTCGGTATCATTACTATCCCCATTTTACAACTGAGAAAACCAAGGCACAATTTTGGTTATCAAAATGAAGGAGTATTACTGGCATCTAATGGGTATAGGCTGTGGATACTGCTAAGCATTGTGTGCTAAACAATGCACACAACAGTCCCCCCAAAAAGAACAATGTCACAAAATGTCAACACTGCTGAGGCTGAGAAACAATGCTATATACCCAGCACCTAATACAGCAGTAAGCATGACATATGGTAGGTGTTCAATAAATATCTGATAAATAAATGAATATATATGACTTTCCCTGAGATATAATTATCTGGTATATTGGAAAGAGCAGGGAGTTAGATTTTACTCCATCATTACCAGAAGCAAAATCTTAATATATGTAATCTAAAACAAGAAATTCCCGTCTAGACTGCATCCTACAAGTTTTGATACACTGTATTTTAATAATTCCATCCAAAATATTTTATGGCTTTTACCCTATTTCTTCTTTTGCTATTTAGAGAATATTGTTTAATTTGCCAATCTATGACAATTTAAAATTTTTATCTTTTGGTTACTGATTTCTAGCTTAATTGTACTGTGGTGAAAGAAAATACTCTTAAATAGTTAAAAACCTATAAAATTCGTTGAAACTTGCTCTATAATCACATATAAATTTAGTAAATGCTCCATACGTGCTGGAAAAGAATGTGTATTCTGTACTGTAGGGTAGTGTTATATGTGTTTGTGCATATGTGTGGATATGCATACACACACACACACACACACACACACACACACACACACACTCCTATCTCCACATCCATGAGATTAAGTTTGCTGATTGTGTTGTTCAAATCTTCTACATCCATATTGGTTTGCTTCTGCATGCTTATTCTTTAAATTACTGATAGAGACTGTTAAAATCTCCCACTAAGATTGTGGGTTATTCAGGTCCTCCTAAGTCTCCTTACTTTGCTTTCTATATTTTGAGACCGTGATATTAGGTTCATACAAATTAAGAACTGAACACCTACTAATTGTTTTAGATTACATCTTCCCGGTATATTGAAACTTTTCTTACAATATTTTTTGCCTTAAAGTTTGACATACTCCTTAACTATTATGTTAGTGGTCATCCCATAGATTACAGCCTAAATTACTAATTTTTCACTCTCTAATATTAATTACCACTTTTATCATCTTTCTGGATAATGTAAGGATGTTAAAAACTATGTGCCTTTACCAAGACTTATATGCAATTGTTATTACATACTTTAATTACATGTATGTGTATTTAAAAACACTGTGAGACATTATTATTTTTCTAGACAGTCAACATTCATTTAGTTTTGCCCTCATATTTACCATTTTAATTGCAGCTCTGGGTAATTTCACAGGGGATGGATTCTAAGCTGGTAGGTATTTTCCCCTGCCATTTAGTTTCCACTGTTTCTGTGGAGAAATCAACTGTCAATCTTATCGCTACATCATTGACTACTTGTTCTGATTGCTTTTAAGATTTTTCATCTTTAGTGAGATTTGTATTGATTCCATTAGGGGCCTGTACGGATGCTTGAATCTGTGAATTAAAGTATTTCATCAGTCTTGGAGTTTTCAGCCATTCTCTCATTAAATAATACTTTTGCCCCCCTTCTTTCATTTGGGGGACTCAAATATACACACATTATAACTTCTAATTAAATCTTTTTTTTTCTTTTTTGGCTATGTTGGGTCTTCACTGCTGGGCATGGGCTTTCTCCAGTTGGGGCAAGCAGGGGCTACTCTTGTTGCGGAGTGACATGTAGGCTCAGCAGCTGCAGCACGTGGGCCCTAGAGCAACCAGGCTTCAGTAATTGCGGCGCATGAGCTCAGTAGTTGTGGTGCATGGGCTCTAGGGCGCACGGGCTTCAGTAGTTGTGGCGTGCAGGCTCAGGAGTTGTGATGCGTGGGCTCAGTAGTTGTGGTTCATGGGCTCTAGAGCGGAGGCTCAGTAGTTGTGGCGCACGGGCTTAGTTGCTCCGTGGCATGTGGGATCTTCCCGGACAGGGATTGAACCCATGTCCCATGCATTGGCAGGCAGATTCTTAACCACTGTGCCACCAGGGAAGTCCCAAGAACTTCTAATTATATTTTGTATTAAGCTTACCCCCTCCTTTATTTTCCTTTTTTTCGTTCCTCTCTCTTTATTCTGGATATTCTTCTGACCTATCTTTCAATTCACTAATTCTCTCTTCTGTGGTGGCTAATTTGCTGTTAACTTCATCCACAAAGATCCTAATTAAGACCTTTAGATTACATTAATCTAAAAAATTGGATTACATTTTTCAATTCTAGAATATCCATTTTTATTTTTTATGGTTTGTACCTCTACAAAACTCTTAATTAGCTCAAAATTCTCAACACAGCTATCTTAAATCTGATAACTACAAGATACAGAGTTCCTGTGGGTCTGTTTCTACTTTCTTGTTTTTTCTGCTATCTTGTCAGGTGCCTAATTATATTTTATATACTGGATACTAAATTTGAAAAATGGTCTATAGACAGAATTTGACACAAAGAAATCTGTATTTCTCCAGAAAAGATGTTTGCTTCTGCCAAATACTTGAGGACACTAGCAATACCAGATCTTATTAATGCAGTTACAGGAATGATAATTTAAAGCTGAGCTACCATCCTATGGGAGCCTAACCACTTCAGTTTTTCTGTATCCTAAGGTACAGCATTTTGGGGTCCTAAGTGAGAGGAGTTCACCCCTCTCCTGTGGTGGGTCTTGTACTCTGTCCCTGTCTCCTTATACCCAACAGGCTACCAAACGCACCTCTTAATCTCTCAGCTGCTGCTTCTGGAATCAACACAACCCCCAGGGAAAAAAAGCAATCCCAAATCGGAGCTGCTCCTCCTTGGGCCTCTGTCAGCACTCAGATCCTAATCTAGTCATATCAGTTAGCATTCTAATACCCTCAATAAAATTTGTTTTGTTTTCACTCAGCTATTTATTTATTTATAATTGAAGTATAGTTGATTTACAATACTGTATTAGTTTCTGACATACAGGAAAGTGATTTAGTTATACATATATATACATATTCATTTTCATATTCTTTTCCATTGTGGTTTATTACAGGATATTGAATACAGTTCCCTGTGCTATACAGTAGGACCTTGTTTATCTATTTTATATACAGTAGTTTATGTCTGCTAATCCCAAACTCCTACTTTGTCCCTCCCCCACCTCCCTTACCCTTTGGTAACCATACATTTGTTTTCTAAGCCTATGAGTCTGCCTCTGTTTTGTATGTAAGTTCCTTTGTATATTTTAGATTCCACATATAAGCAATATCATATGGCATTTGCCTTTCTCCTTCTGACTTTAGTTCACCTTAGTATCATAATCTCTAGGTCCATCCACGTTGCTGCAAATGGCATTATTTCATTCTTTTTTATGACTGAGTAGTATTTTATTGGGCATATATACCACATCTTTATCCATTCATCTGTCGATAGGCATTTAAGTTGCTTCCATGTCTTAGCTATTGTAAACAGTGCTGCTGAACACTGGGGTGCATGTATCTTTCAAAATTAGAGTTTTCACCGGATATATGCCCAGGAGTCAGATTGCTGGATCATACGACAACTCTATTTTTAGTTTACTAAGGAAACTTCATACTGTTTTCCACAGTGGCTGCACCAATTTACATTCCCACCAACAGCATAGGAGAGTTCCCTTTTCTCCACATCCTCTCCAGGATTTGTTATTTGTATACTTTTTAATGACTGGCCCAGCTTTTTAAATTGTTCTCAGCAGGACAATCTGAATTACCTAGCTTGCTATTACCAAACAGAGAAGTCCCAAAAGATTTTTAAGCAGAGAACTGAGAAAGCAGTGTCAGACTTTAAATTAAAAATCATGTTGGTAATAGAATGGGAAAGGCAAACTGGAAGAAGCAAGGCTGAAAACCAACAATGAAAACTGTATGAGGTTTTAATATATGAAAAAACACCTAGTATAACTGATTATTGTCATTTTGGTAGTAGCTACTGATAAAAAGTTTGATGATTTAAAAATACTGATATAGACCTTCAAGATGGCGGAAGAGTAAGACGTGGTGATCACCTTCCTCTGCACAAATACATCAGAAATACATCTACATGTGGAACAACTCCTACAGAACACCTACTGAACGCTGGCAGAAGACCTCAGACCTCCCAAAGGAAAGAAACTCGCATGTACCTGGAAAGGGCAAAAAAAAAGAGAAAAAACAGAGACAAAAGAACAGGGACAGGATCTGCACCTCGGGGAGGGAGCTGTGAAGGAGGAAAGGTTTCCACACACTAGGAAGCCCCTTCACTGGTGGAGACGGGGGGTGGGTTGGGGAGAAGCTTCAGAGCCACGGAGGAGAGCGCAGCAACAGGGGTGCGGGGGGCACAGCAGAGAGATCAACGCACAAAGGGTCAGTGACAATCAGCACTCACCAGCCCAAGAGGCTTGTCTGCTCACCTGCCAGGGCAGGAGGGGGCTGGGAGCTGAGGCTCTGGCTTCGGTAGTATCCCAGGGAGAGGACTGGGGTTGGCTGCGTGAACACAGCCTGAAGAGGGCTAGTGTGCCACAGCTAGCTGGGAGGGAGTCTGGGAAAAAGTCTAAGAGGCAAGAGACCATTGTTTCGGGGTGTGCAAGGAGAGGGGATTCAGAGCACTGCCTAAACGAGCTCCAGAGACGGGCAGGAGCCACGGCTATCAGTGTGGACACCAGAGACGGGCATGAGACGCTAAGGCTGCTGCTGCTGCCACCAAGAAGCCTGGGTGCGAGCACAGGTCACTCTCCACACATCCCCTCCTGGGAGCCTGTGCAGCCCGCCACTGCCAGGGTCCCGTGATCCAGGGACAACTTCCCTGGGAGAACACATGGAGCGCCTCAGGCTGGTGCAACGTCATGCCGGCCTCTGCCGCCGCAGTCTCGCCCCGCACTCTGTACCCCACCCTCCCCCACAGCCTGAGTGAGCCAGAGCCCCCAAATCAGCGGCTCCTTTAACCCCATCCGGTCTGAGCG
This sequence comes from Lipotes vexillifer, assembly GCF_000442215.2. Taxonomy (NCBI): domain Eukaryota; kingdom Metazoa; phylum Chordata; class Mammalia; order Artiodactyla; family Lipotidae; genus Lipotes; species Lipotes vexillifer. The sequence continues at coordinate 2,043,385 of NW_006771143.1, forward strand.
AAGAATAGACACCCTCAGGCGACCTACACACAGAGGCAGGGAGAAATCCAAAGCTGAACCCCAGGAGCTGTGCGAACAAAGAAGAGAGAAGGAAATCTCTCCGAGCAGCCTCAGGAGCAGCGAATTAAATCTCCACAATCAACCTGATGTACCCTGCATCTGTGGAATACCTGAATAGACAACGAATCATCCCAAAATTGAGGTGGTGGACTTTGGGAGCAACGATATTTTTTCCTTTTTCTCTTTTTGTGACTGTGTATGTGTATGCTTCTTTGTGTGATTCTGTCTGTATAGCTTTGCTTTTATCATTTGTCCCAGGGTTCTGTCTGTCCATTTTTTGGGTTTTTTTTTAGTATAGCTTTTAGCTCTTGTTATTATTGGTGGATTTGTTTTTTAGTTTGGTTGCTCTCTTCTTTCTTTTTTTTTCTTTTTTTATTACATTTTAATTTTTTTATTTTTAATAATTATATTTTTTATTCAAATAACTTTTTCTTTTCTCTTTCTTCCATTTTTTTCCTCTCTCTCTCTCCCCCTCCTTTTTCTTCTGAGCCATGCGGCTGATAGGGTCTTGGTGCTCCAGCTGGGTGTCAGGCCTGTGCCTCTGAGGTGGGAGAGCTGAGTTCAGGACACTGGTCCACCAGACACCTCCTGGCTCCACATAATATCAAATGGTGAAAGCTCTCCCAGAGATCTCCATCTCAACGTGAAGACCCAGCTCCACTCAACAACCAGCAAGCTACAGTGCTGGACACCCTATGCCAAACAACTAGCAAGACAGGAACACAACTCCACCCATTAGAAGAGAGCCTGCCTGAAATCGTAACAAGTTCACAGACACCCCAAAACACACCACCAGACACGGGCCTGCCCACCAGAAAGACAAGATCCAGCCTCATCGACCTGAACACAGGCACCAGTCCCATCCAGCAGGAAGCCTACACAACCTACTGAACCAACCTTACCCACTGGGTAACCTCACCCACTGGGGGCAGACACCAAAAATAACGGGAACTACGAACCTGCAGGCTGCAAAAAGGAGACACCAAACACAGTAAGTTAAGCAAAATGAGAAGATGGAGAAACACATAGCAGATGAAGGAGCAAGGTAAAAACCCACCAGACCAAACAAATGAAGAGGAAATAGGCAGTCTACCTGAAAAAGAATTAAGCATAAGGATAGTAAAGATGATCCAAAATCTTGGAAAAAGAATGGAGAAAATACAAGAAACGGTGAACAAGTACCTAGAAGAACTAAAGAGCAAACAAACAATGATGAACCACACAATAAATGAAATTAAAAATTCTCTAGAAGGAATTAATAGCAGAATAACTGAGGCAGAAGAATGGAAAAGTGAACTGGAAGATAAAATAATGGAAATAACTACTGCAGAGCAGAATAAACAAAAAAGAATGAAAAAGAATTGAGCACAGTCTCAGACACCTCTGGGACAACATTAAACGCACCAACATTCGAATTATAGGGGTCCCAGAAGAAGAGAAAAAGAAAGGGACTGAGAAAATATTTGAAGAGACTATAGGGAAAACTTCCCTAACATAGGAAAGGAAAGAGTCAATCAAGTCCAGGAAGCGCAGAGAGTCCCGTACAGGATAAATCCAAGGAGAAACACGCCAAGACACATATTAATCAAACTATCAAAAATTAAATACAAAGAACAAATATTAAAAGCAACAAAGGAAAAACAACAAATAACATACAAGGGAATCCCCATAAGGTTAACAGCTGATCTTTCAGCAGAAACTCTGCAAGCCAGAAGGGACTGGCAGGACGTATTTAAAGTGATGAAAGGGAAAAACCTACAACCAAGACTACTCTACCCAGCCAGGATCTCATTCAGATTCGATGGAGAAATTAAAACCTTTACAGACAAGCAATAGCTAAGAGAATTCAACACCACCAAACCAGCTTTACAACAAATGCTAAAGCAACTTCTCTCGGCAGGAAACACAAGAGAAGGAAAAGACCTACAATAACAAACCCAAAACAATTAAGAAAATGGTAATAGGAACATACATATCGATAACTACCTTAAATGTAAATGGATTAAATGCTCCAACCAAAAGACATAGACTGGCTGAACGGAAATAAAAACAAGACCCATATATATGCTGTCTACAAGAGATCCACTTCAGACGTAGGGACACATACAGACTGAAAGTGAGGGGATGGAAAAAGATATTCCATGCAAATGGAAATCAAAAGAAAGCTGGAGTAGCAATTCTCATATCAGACAAAACAGACTTTAAAACAAAGACTATGACAAGAGACAAAGAAGGACACTACATAATGATCAAGGGATCAATCCAAGAAGAAGATATAACAATTGTAAATATTTATGCACCCAATATAGGAGCACCTCAATACATAAGGCAAATACTAACAGCCATAAAAGGGGAAATCGACAGTAACACAATCATAGTATGGGACTTTTAACACCCCACTTTCACCAATGTACAGATCATCCAAAATGAAAATAAATAAGGAAACACAAGCTTTAAATGATACATTAAATAAGATGGAACTTAACTGATAAAGGACATTCCATCCAAAATCAACAGAATACACTTTCTGCTCAAGTGCTCATGGAACATTCTCCAGGATAGATCACATCCCGGGTCAGAAATCAAGCCTTGGTAAATTTAAGAAAACAGAAATCGTATCAAGTATCTTTTCCAGCCACAACGCTATGAGACTAGATGTCAATTACAGGAAAAAAAAATCTGTGAAAAATACGAACACATGGAGGCTATAAAATACATTACTTAAAAACCAAGAGGTCACTGAAGAAATCAAATAGGAAATCAAAAAATACCTAGGAACAAATGACAATGAAAACACAATGACCCAAAACCTATGCGATGCAGCAAAAGCAGTTCTAAGAGGGAATTTTATAGCAATACAATCCTAGGTAAAGAAACAAGAAAAATCTCACATAAACAACCTATACTTACACCTAAAGCAATTAAGAGAAAGAAGAACAAAAAACGTCCCAAAGTTAGCAGAAGGAAAGAAATTGTAAAGATCAGATCAGAAATAAATGAAAAAGAAATGAAGGAAACAATAGCAAAGATCAATAAAACTAAAAGCTCGTTCTTTGAGAAGATAAACAAATTAGATAAACCTTTAGCCAAACTCATCAAGAAAAAAAGGGAGAAGACTCAAATCAATAGAATTAGAAAACAAAAAGGAGAAGTAACAACTGACACTGCAGAAACACAAAGGATCATGAGAGATTACTACAAGCAACTCTATGCCAATAAAATGGACAACCTGGAAGAAATGGACAAATTCTTAGAAAGGTATAACCTTCCAAGACTGAACCAGGAAGGAATAGAAAACATAAACAGACCAATCACAAGCACTGAAATTGAGAATGAGATTAAAAATCTTCCAACAAACAAAAGCCCAGAACCAGATGGCTTCACAGATGAGTTCTATCAAACATTTAGAGAAGAGCTAACACCTATCCTTCTCAAACTCTTCCAAAATATAGCAGAGGGAGGAACACTCCCAAACTCATTCTACAAGGCCACCATCACCCTGATACCAAAACCAGACAAAGATGTCACAAAGAAAGAAAACTACAGACCAATTATCACTGATGAACATCGATGCAAAAAAAACCTCAACAAAATACTAGGAAACACAATCCATCAGCACATTAAAAGGATCATACCATGATCAAGTGGGGTTTATCCCAGGAATGCAAGGATTCCTCAGTATAAGCAATTCAATCAATGTAATACACCATATTAACAAATTGAAGGATAAAAACCACAGGACCATCTCAACAGATGCAGAAAAAACTTCCGACAAAATTCAACACCCATTTATGATAAAAATCCTCCAGAAAGTAGGCATAGAGGGGACTTACCTCAACATAATAAAGGCCATATATGATAAACCCACAGCCAACATCATTCTCAATGCTGAAAAACTAAAATCAATTTTCACTAAGATCAGGAACAAGACAAGGTTGCCCACTCTCACCACGATTATTCAACACAGTTTTGGAAATTTTAGCCACAGCGATTAGAGAAGAAAAAGAAATAAAAGGAATCCAAATTGGAAAAGAAGATGTAAAGCTGTCACTGTTTGCAGATGACATGACACTATACATAAAAAACCCTAAAGACTTTACCGGAAAACTCTAGAGCTAATCAATGAATTTGCTAAAGGAGCAGGATTCAAAATGAATGCACAGAAATCTCTTGCATTCCTATACACTAATGATGAAAAATATGAAAGAGAAATTAAGGAAACACTCCCATTTACCACTGCAACAAAAAGAATAAAATACCTAGGAATAAACCTACCTAAGGAGATAAAAGACCTGTATGCAGAAAACTATAAGACACTGATGAAAGAAATTAAAGATGATACAAACAGATGGAGAGATATACCACGCTCTTGGATTGGAAGAATCCACATTGTGAAAATGACTATAGTACCCAAAGCAAACTGCAGATTCAATGCAATTCCTATCAAACTACCAATGGCATTTTTCACAGAACTAGAACAAAAAATTTCAGTTTGTATGGAAACACAAAAGACCCCGAAGAGCCAAAGCAATCTTGAGACAGTAAAAACAGAGCTGGAGGAATCAGGCTCCCGGACTTCAGAGTATACTACAAAACTACAGTAATCAAAACAGTATGTTACTGGTGCAAAAACAGAAATATAGATCAATGGAACACGACAGAAACCCCAGAGATAAGCCCAACACACACACATGGTCACCTTATTTTTGATAAAGGAGACAAGAATATACAATGGAGAAAAGACAGCCTCTTCAATAAGTGGTGCTGGGAAAACTGGACAGCTACATGTAAAAGAATGAAATTAGAACACTCCCTAACACCATACACAAAAGTAAACTCAGAATGGATTTAACACCTAAATGTAAGGCCAGACACTATAAAACTCACAGAGGAAAACATAGGCAGAACACTTTATGACATAAATCACAACAAGATCCTTTTTGACCCATCTCCTAGAGAAATGGAAATAGAAACACAAATAAACAAATGGGACCTAATGAAACTTAAAAGCTTTTGCACAGCAAAGAAAACCATAAACAAGACGAAAAGACAACCCTCAGAATGGGAGAAAATATTTGCAAATGAAGCAACTGACAGAGGATTAATCTCCAAAATTTACAAGCAGCTCATGCAACTCAATATCAAAAAAACAAAATTTACAAGCAGCTCATGCAACTCAATATCAAAAAAAACAATCCAAAAGTGGGCAGTAAACCTAAACAGACATTTCTCTAAAGAAGATATACAGATTGCCAACAAACACATGTAAAGATGCTCAACATCACTAATCATTAGAGAAATGCAAAGCAAAACCACCATGAGGTATCGCCTCACACCAGTCAGAATGGCCATCATCAAGAAATCCAGAAACAATAAATGCTGGAGAGTGTGGAGAAAAGGCAACCCTCTTGCACTGTTGGTGGGAATGTAAATTGATACAGTCACTATGGAGAACAGTATGGAGGTTCCTTAAAAAACTAAAAATAGAACTACCATAATACCCAGCAATCCCAGTACTGGGCATATACCCTGAGAAAACCATAATTCATAAAGAGTCATGTACCACAATGCTCACTGCAGCTCTATTTACAATAGCCAGGACATGGAAGCAACCTAAGTGTCCATCGACAGATGAATGGATAAAAAAGATGTGGCGCATATATACAATGGACTATTACTCAGCCATGAAAAGAAACAAAATTGAGTTATTTGTAGTGAGGTGGATGGACCTAGAGTCTGTCATACAGAGTGAAGTCAGTCAGAAAGAGAGAAACAAATACCGTATGCTAACACATATATATGAATCTAAAAAAAATTTAAAAATGGTTCTGAAGAACCTAGGAGCAGGACAAGAATAAAGATGCAGACATAGAGAATGGACCTGAGAACATGGGGAGGGGGAAAGGTAAGCTGGGATGAAGTGAGAGAGTGACATGGACTTATATATAATACCAAATGTAAAGTAGATAGCTAGTGGGAAGCAGCCGCATAGCACAGGGTGATCAGCTCAGTGCTTTGTGACCACCTAGAGGGGTGGAATAGGGAGGGTGGGAGGGAGACGTAAGATGGAGGAGGTATGGGGATGTATGCATATGTATAGCTGATTCATTTTGTTATACAGCAGAAACTAACACACCATTGTAAAGCAATTATACTCTAATAAAGATGTTTAATAAATAAAATAAAAATAAATAAAAATATTGAGCTGGGAGTCAGTATTTTCAAACACAATAATATAGATTTTAAACTTTGAAAAGCATCTTCTAAACTAAAAAAATACACTGATTACTGTTTTTCTAATTAGCTGATCCCATCTATAGTGAAGTAGTACAGGAAAAAATGCCTGTACTTTCAACCTTTCACTTGCTATTGACTGTTTATCCATAGTCAAAACAAAAATAAACTTTTAAAAATATCCCTCAATTTTTCTTGAACTTTGTAACCATCATCCTCTAGATATCAGCCTATGTTTCTGCTTCTTTTCATAGTTGAACTTTTGGAAATAAGAGTCCACTTTCACTGTCTTTACTCCATCACCTCCTACTGATTCCACAATGTACTGCAATGTCTTCTGTCTCCCCAGTTCCCTAAACCTGCAAAGGAGAATAAACTAAAGGGCAAATTTGATAGTCTTTTTCAATTTTATTTTATTTGAACTTTATGAAGCACCCAACTAATTCCTTATCAATGCTCACCCTTCCTTTTATTTGGTAACACCTCACACTCCTTGGTCTCTAACCTGTTTTTTGTTCCCCTTTAATGCTCCTTTCCTCTACCCAGCCAAGGAATTTTTGTGTTGTGTGTGGCTCACTTCTAAGTGAAAAGATCCATGATACAGAGTACTATAGAGCCTTGCTATTTAAAATTGTGTTCCAGGGCTTCCCTGGTGGCGCAGTGGTTGAGAGTCCGCCTGCCGATGCGGGGGACATGGGTTCGTGCCCGGGTCCGGGAAGATCCCACATGCTGTGGAGCGGCTGGGCCCGTGAGCCATGGCCGCTGAGCCTGTGAGTCCGGAGCCTGTGCTCCGCAATGGGAGAGGCCACAACAGTGAGAGGCCCACGTACCGCAAAAAAAAAAAAAAAAAAAAATTGTGTTCCAAGGACCAGCAGCATTGGCATCACCTGGGAGCTTACTGTGACGGCAAGATCTCGCGTTTCACTCCAGAACTACTGATTCACCGTTGTATCCACAATAAATTTAAGAAGGACTGTTAGTAGAGCTTTTGAAAGGATTAAACTTGCAGACTGAATAACTGACATAAAAAACTGGCTTCTTTATACAACTCCCTACCCGTGACAGTAACACTAGCATCTTCAAATCTCTGTCAAACGAATTGTTTTCTAAGGTAGTCATTGTGATAGACTACCTCACAGTTACTAAATACTCTGTATTCCTCCCTGGGGAGGAATATAAAATACACTGTACCATCCCACTGACGTCAGACTTGGCTATGTGACTTGCTTTTCATAAGGAAATGTGAACAGAAACCATGAGTCTTTCAGGTAGAAGTGTTAAGACTCAACATTAAACTTCTAAGGTCTTTTTTCCTTCTATCTCAAGACCAGGGCTGTTCCATATTAGCAACTACTCTCTAAAAGGCTATTATACATACACATACCTGTGCACACACATCTAGTCATTCCTGTTTCTGCTCCTGGTTAAATTAAAATGTTTGGAAAATAAAAGTTCTTCAGGAATTCATGCATAAGAAGCAAATCACCTACTAGGGGAAAAAGAAAACAGTCTAGCTTGCTTAAGACCTCTTTACTGAAACATTATTCAATGCCACAAGAATGAAATTATACCAAATTATCAAAATAAAAACTCTAGGAATGATCAAAGGAGTAGCAGGGAGCACTGAACAATTATGTAGTGGAAAAACTATTTGTGACTGGTAGAAGTATGACAGCGCTATATAAGTATGAGAATTGTAAATATGATGTAATATCAGGAGGTGGGGAGAAGAAATATGGGAGATGACACTGCTCAAGTTACCTCGAAGAGTTAAAGAAACCCCACCTAAAACTGAAACAAGAATGTAACAATAATACCAATCTCTTAATATTTTTGCAGATTCTACTTAACTTTAGACACACCATTTAGGAAATACTTTCTTAAGGCAAACAAGTATCTTTCAGTCACTGTTTCCCTCTAACCATTTTTCCATCATTCTATATGTATATATTCATAAAACAGATCTTAACAATAATGCCTACCCTAACATTAATGACATCACTATATAGTTGGATTGGAGGTGGCTTTTAAGCTGTAATCTTTGTTATGTATGACTTCTTCATAGTTAGCATGCATTAGTTTTACCAAAATTTATAATCTAGCACCTACCCCTCAGTTAAGACAAACCATCAGATAACTGCATATTTGGGTTAATTATTTTCATCCTGTATAGAACTGTTTTTACTACCTTGCATTGTGCTGTCACACCACTGAACTACATTAAAGAACGGTGTTAAAAAAAAACAGCTTTTTGAAATTAGAATCTGTATTTACTATAAAGATGATGAGGACACTTTTTGCTATATTAGAATCCCATGAGAATATTTTCTCTTTATTCTATCAGGAAAAGTTGTGTTTTTCTTACCCGCCTAAGCAACGGGTTTATCTTTATTTTAGTGACACTGTGATTTATATCTGATCACATCTCCCTTTTTCACTGATTGCTAGAAAACAAAGGCAAATTTTTGGCCTTTCTCTAATACATTAATTTGGTCTTAAAACATGCCCCTTTTTGTACTAATATTCATTCATTCAAAAAAATGTATCAAGAGTCTCTTAATGTAAGTTTGCTGATGGCTATTAGGGAGTCTTTATAAACACAGAAAAAAAACTATTTGCAGTTACTTTACTTTTTAATTAATGTTTGATTTATTGAAGTACAAATATAAAAATCTAGTTTTCCTTTAAGCCTTCAAATGTAAGTGTATTCTATTTATAAAACTAGTAAATTTAGGGGCGTCCCTGGTGGCGCAGTGGTTGAGAGTCCACCTGCCGATGCAGGGGACACTGGTTCGCGCTCCGGTCCGGGAAGATCCCACATGCTGCGGAGCGGCTGGGCCCGTGAGCCATGGCCGCTGAGCCTGTGCTCCGCAACGGGAGAGGCCACAACGGTGAGAGGCCCGCATACCGCAGACAAAAAAAAAAAAAAAAAAACTAGTAAATTTAACACACTTTCTAAGGTGCTTTTGATAGTTGATCAACTCAAACAGAAAACAAACTAAATATCCTTAAATACAAACGAGTAATTAAATTCTTTCACATATATATACTAAATTGTATTTATACATCTACTATCGTAAACACTTTAACTGCCTCTAACAAGAAAACCTTTCTAAAAACTTAACTCTAGTAAATACATTACAATAAAGTATTAAATATAATGAATGTTAAGTTCTCTTAAACATTCCAATAGTTTCGAAATTTAGCCAAATACTTGCACCTTGTAACTTAAAATCATTCAAAAAACAATTACGTAAGTATTCATCTTCAATTAGATTCTTAGACTAATTTGTAGGCACTATAATAGGCCTAATTCTCTGAAATATAACAAATATTTTAAAAACCAAATACACTGATTATTCCTAAACTTAATACAAAAATACTAAGCATTTAACAAATTTCATCATTTCCATATTTACTTCTAACCTTAACAAGGGTAAAAGACTTACCCACTAAAGAAAGCAGTGACTCTCAAAGTGTGGTCCCCAGATCAGCAGCATTGGCATTACTTTAGAAGTTGTTAGAAATGCAAATAAGGGGTCCTGGCTCATCAGAAACTCTAGAGGAGGGGGTCCAACATTTTTAACAAGCCTTTGGGTGATTCTGAGGCACATTAAAGTCTGAGACTCATTGCTTTATTGTAGCCTCAACTACTCAGAGGCAGTTTTGTCCTAAAACACAGATAATATAAAAGCCTTGAGTTCAGCCATCCTGTGAGGTGAGCAGCAATTCTAAAATGGGCAAATCTACTTCATGCTTGAGAACCAACGGACAAAGGAAACAATATTAAGTCCTCAAACTTAGTTGGAGTTACCATCAGAGCAGATTGAGGTTGTTGATCAAGAAGAGATTCTTCTCCCGCTCACCTTAGGAAATGAGACTAAGACTGCAGACATCTAGGGTTATCCTCTTCCATGAGTGACCAGCACCATGAGTTGTTTTTTTAATAGTAACAACTGGTACTCCAAATCCTATACAGGCACTTGGCCTTCTCTGGGTTCCAGATAAACTATTATCTAACTCTTCCAGACAATCTGCATCTGCAATTTCCAACCTAAAATATATCTAAGTTTTCTTACACCTTCCTTGGATTTTACGTTTTCATCTCATTTTAATATCCTTCTGATTCTAAATAAATTTCAGTGACTATCCATCCTATCCTTTACCTAATTTAACTTGTTTTAACTTTAACATCACACATGATAGAATTTTGCATTCTTCTCACATTTTTTCCTGTCTGACATAACTCTTAGAAATAGGAAGATAACACTCAACTGGATTCTATATCCCTTGTTTCTTTGCCTGGCCCAGATTCTTTGTCAGGAAAATGGGATAATAACAACTCACAGAGTTGTTATTAGGATTAAATAAAAGTATCTGCTAGTGCCTGCTCCATAGAAAATGTTCTTAGCCACTCTTATTCTTGTCATTTCCCCAAAAGATACTGTTTTAACTGGTAAAAGTAAATGAAAAGAAACTTCAAATAGGAGTGAGATGTATTTAAAGTATACTGTCACCAAGTGGGAGAATAGAGTTGACATAAAAGGGAAGTTTATGATAAAAACTATGTTACAATTAAGTTGAAACTCTAAATATGTTAAATTTTTTTTACTTATTACCATGTGATCTAGTAACTGACTACTTTTAAAGGTTACCCAATACAGGTTTATGGTGATGCCTCCAAACCTGATCTATACTTAAGGTATAAAAATTTTTTGAATCAGAACATAATTTACTCTTTAAGCAGGAGCAAAAAATGTGTCATAGTGTGTCTTCTTTGTAATTGTTATTAACTAGAGCAATGGTGTGATAAGCTCCTTAATGTGTCTAAGTCCCAATTAGATTTTCCTGAGGGGACTACAATGTTGGAGTCAGCAAACACTGAAAACTGGTGAAAGCAAAAGCAGCCACCTTGGAGAGGAGTGAAGGCATCAGTTAACACTGTCAGGTAAGCAGTTTGTTTATAGAAAGAGTTAAAATCAGAAACATACGACCAAAGTTTTATCTGGTCCATCCTTAAACTGTCAATGGTAAAACTATTCTATCAGCATCTTTACTGAACATGAAATGGTGAGGGGTAAGATCACAAACAACAAATGGAGTCCTGGAGTGTAGCCGATCTACAAGTGTATAAGTGTCTGCACAAGATATACTGCTACAACACACAGGACATTTTAAAGAACTGAAGGAAGGGTGACAAATAACAGGGAACTTAAGCAGCTGTTATAAAAGTCTAAAATAAAGGTAGTCACAAGCAGAAAGAGTGGAAGAAATCCTTTAAACAGACTAACAAATACTCATTCCAAAGGACACAAATGTAAAGAAAAACCCTATACCCAAAACCTATCTGGTAGGCAGCTGCCAAGAAAAGAGTTCTCATTTTAAGCAAAGCCTGCCTAGAAATTAATGAAGAACCATTTATTTTTTACCTGTATGTATACATGTTGCCTCTCAAAGGAGTCAACCGAGGAAGCTATACTTATTCTAAGAGTGGGAGGGGGTAATCAAGTTATTGCTGGGGCATTCATCTTTTGAACTACCTTCAGAACTCTGTAGGCATAACTTTATAGACTTACAATGTTTTTAACCCCAAATGCTATTTAATTTGTAGCTTTTCCATCTATCATGTTTACTAATTCTGTTCCAAATGAAAAAAGAGCTCCAGAGTTGAGAACCTTTGAGATCATCCAATCAACCTCATTTAAAATGAGAAAATATACACCCAAAGAGATTAAGTAATTTATACAAATTCTTTCAGCTAGTTAATGCTAAAAGTACCTGTCCACTGACCTTGGTCATAAACTGACATCACAAGGCCTTTCTAACTTGTGTCAAGAGATTTGGGGGCACCATGAATATTAAAGAAAGTGCCATGAGTTGATAAGGCAGCTTCAACAGAAGAGGAATCTGTATAGTATTTTGAAGCTGTAACTCTGAAGGAGAGTGTCTGATATAGCAGTGTGCTCAATGTTTCTGAATCAATGAATCAGATGTATATATTTGGGCATATTTGTTAAATTATTCATCATATCCCTTTCCAGGTTAAGTTACACCACATATTTCTCAGTTCTTCATCTACTTAGAGGCTGGTCACATTTCAACTGTTTTCAATTAGTCAAGTGAGGTCTCATAAAAAAAAAAAAAATCCTTTATTCAAACACTTTAAAGTTCTGTTTAAAGATCCCTGGTCCCACCTTTAAGAGGATTCTGCATCTGATTAATGTCCTTCAAAGCAGAAACCAAGTATCCCCTTTTTCAAATTCCATAAACAAGAATTGTGAAGAAAAGATATTATGTAAAGTGAAGAAAAATTAATAAAAGGGACCATGCTAAAATTACATTTTAATATTCAAGTTTCTTCAAAGCTTAAATTACACACACACACACACAATCAACAGATGTCCTCACAGTTTCAGTGCTTTAAAATGAATGTTAGGATGTGGGTTATAGATTTTATATTCTTTGTACTTTTGTCTATTTTCTAAACTAATACTCATATAATTTACTCTCATAACACCAAAATGCATATTAAAACAGGTAACAAGAATAAAATATGATTAGGAGAGGTCTGCCACTTATTAACTCAGGGGAAGCCAACGACATTGGAGAAGTTACCATATGCATGATGCAAATACCGATTCAGCAAATGCTTTTTAAAATTCCGTAAGATATCAATATCCTGTCATTATGACTGATTTTGTATTTTAAAGGGCAGTACAACGCCACTATGACAAAAGAAAACTTAACAGGCTGTAGAAATGACAACTGAGGAAAGTTTCCAAGTTCTGCCACCTCAAGACAACACGCAGCCTTTCAAAATACACGACACAAAAATCCACTGGGTTCCCGTGTACGCTAAACATTTTCTTTTCCAAAGCCGTATTAAGCGCTTATGTGAATTCTAACAGTTGGCAAATATCAAATAAAAACAATGACCCAAACCAAACCCAAGTCAAGCACAGCGTTCTTAATGATTTCTAAGAGGGAAAACATGAGCGTCACAATTGGTTCAATATTCACCTCTCACGGGGAGGGAAAAACGAAGGGATCCTACCCTTGAAATAGTTGGCGGGGTAAGGAAAGGCGAGCATAGGTGAAGAAAGCAGGAAGAGCAGAGCAGGAAGAGCTACGACGCAGACATGAGCAAGTCTTCCGTCCCCAGAGCAGAGCGAGCCTCCGCTCCTCGCCCCGGTCCAGACGCCATCCCGGCCCGGCACACCTGCCAACGCCCGGCCCGCGCCCCCCGCCCACCCAGTTCACGCCGGCGGCCCGCGGGGCCGCGCCCCCAGCGCAGCGCCCACACCTCCGCCTTCCCCCCCCCCCCCCCC
>NW_006771143.1:2057243-2073658 GCF_000442215.2 Lipotes vexillifer
TCCCCGTGAACGTGGTCAGGTAGTCCATGCTGCCGCCGGGCAGGCGCCGAGGAGGCCAACGGTTTCCGCCGGGACGGCCACTCTGTGCTCGCCCACCCACGCGTCCGAGCCGACACCGGGGGCGGTGGCTCCGCACGCCTCACCGGAGGCGGGGAAGGAAAAGGGGAGGGGACGTCCGGAACTTGGCCTCGGGGCGGACCATCAGGGAACTAGGCGTCGGGGGAAAAGAAGCTGGACAAAAGTTTTGGAAAGTTTTTCTTGTTGCTTCCAAACGCCAGTTCGGGCCAAACTTACCTTGTAAAGTAGATATATACTTCCTGGAACAGAGGCAGCGTCGAAACGCGGCGGCCTTTTAGCAAGCCGAACCGGACCTATCCGCTTCCCCCCACGTGCCTGGCTCCAATGGAGCAGGCCTGCCCCGCCCTACCCCGCCCAGTCCCGACCCGACCGGACTTTCGGCACTGCTGGGGAAAGGGGAGGAGGCCGAGCCTCGGGACCCGAGGGCAGAGCCGGGTATAAGGATATAAGCGTATAAGGATGGCCCTGGGGAGGCTTCGCTGGATTTGCGGAGAGTTTGGGGGCCTAGGAGAGCAGTGTCCAAAAGTTTCTGTGAGTCCGTGTGTGTTAGGAGGGGGGGCACAATCCACAGGAAACTTTTGCAGTTTGAAATTTTGGTGGGCGGGGTGGGTGAGAGGAAGGAGAGAATGTTAGTTTTAAGGTAAAACTAAAGTCGTAGTTAACATAAAACAACCCAGATAAAATGCTTCCTATGAAGCCTTATGAGACCATCTTTGTAAAATAAAGCATTGATCGTCACGTTCGAAGTTCGCCGTGGCATTATGAACTGATGTTAAGAGTTTGACATTCCATGACTCTGGTCCTGTAAGGCAAGGTAATTAGGGCTTCAGTGTGCAACTTTATCCTCCTTTAAGCAGAGAAGGAGCAACGACATTTGACGGACATTTACTACCCGATTTTGTTTCCTGTGAGATCTGGTTATTCTCTTCCTTTCACATCTGTTTATAGCTGTTTTAGTTTTTCCCATGCGGTAAATAAACTCTCTTGGAATTACCAGTTTATTAATGCATTTGAAGAAAAGGTTTGAACTAGGCAGTTGAAGAGCTAATCATACCAAACAGTGGAGTCCAGAAAACATCTTTCAGGAACTTAAGCATTTTGCCAAACCATTAAAGATTATCCTCCGCCCTGCCCCCCGCCCCTTTTAAATTATCTGACTGATCTTTTTCCCATCATCACCATTTTCAGCTTAAATTCTTAATAGGTTGGACAAACTTCACCATTCTAACATCGCATCACCTATATACTTGGTTAAATGTATAGACTGCCTGGGCTGTACCCCCAGAGTGTGATTTCACAGTGTTTCTGAGTAAGGACCCAGGAATATGCATATTCAGCAACCATCCCTGTGTTCAGATGTGCTGCTTAGGAAAGCACTGCTCCAGACTTCCTTCTGTACCTCCTTGAAACCCATTTGGTAGAGTGGTAAGTGGCTCCCAGTTTTTCTGCGATTTCCATTTGATAAGGAAGGAAGCATTACCAAGCTTAGCACCACTTCCAAGATCTCAGAGAGGCTCAGTAAGCTTTACAAATTGAATTTCAATGACTTAAGTCTAATCCTGATTAACTACAGTGAAATCCTTTTTCTAAAATATATTTTACATCTTCAAATTTGCCATTAGTTTGTGATAATCATATCCAAAATAGTGGTTGAGTATTTTATACCTGATTAAATCTGCACTTTTACATCTAACCTTAGTAGGAACCTGTACTCTACCAGTTCAAATACAGGTTTACAAGCAGTTAACCCATCAATGTTTTCTGCTTCTGTTTCATGGAAAGCTAGAGCTGCTGGATAAAAATGTATAACTTTGATGATTAAGTGCTTTACAAGTTTTTATTTAAACTCAGCTAAGCCCTAATGTCTCTAAAATCCTTTTACTCATTTCATCAGCTTTCCTTTTTATTCTTCCCATTTGTTGTCTGAACCATCACCATCCTCCTGAAGTTACCAAATTCATTACTCAAACATGTTACTTGGTCTTCTAAATGACTCAAAATCATAGGCCATGAAATATAAACACTCTCACTTTTCTTCCCCTTTCCTTTTTAATCTACAAGCCCATCTCCATGTATTGCCTCAGAAGGAAGGAAGTCCTTACTCGTCCATGCCTCTCCTTCTCCAAATTAATTCTTGACCTTAGTCTGGTGTATGTTGTCTGTGACTTGTCAGCCTTATTATTCCTTTGTGTTTTATTATTTTTTCTCTCTCCACTCTGGTTCCTTCCTTATCATGCCATATCACCACATATATTCCGCTCATCCTTTAAGAAAAAAAAAAAAGTGTCCTTATATATTGTGCATGCCTCCTCCAGCAAACCTTTGCCTTATTTTTATTTATTTTTTATTTATTTTTTTTTGCGGTACGCGGGTCTCTCACTGCTGTGGCCTCTCCCGTTGTGGAGCACAGGCTCCGGACGCGCAGGCTCAGCGGCCATGGCTCACGGGCCCAGCCGCTCCGCGGCATGTGGGATCTTCCCGGACCGGGGCACGAACCCGTGTCCCCTGCATCGGCAGGCGGACTCTCAACCACTGTGCCACCAGGGAAGCCCCCTTTGCCTTATTTTTAAAATAACTTTATTGACATATGATTTTACAAACCATATAATTCATCTGTTAAAAGTATACAATTCAATGGTTGTTAGTATATTTACACAGTTGTTAAACCATCACCCAAATCTAACTTTTGAACATTTCTATTACCCACCAAAGAAACTTCTTGTCCATTTCTAGTACTCCCCATTTCCACCACAGGCATAGACAACCACTAATCTACTTTTTGTCTCTATGGATTTGCCTTTTATAAACATTTCACATAAATGGAATCATACAATATCTGGTCTTTGGTGTCTGACTTCTTTCACTTAGCCTAATGTTTCTGAGGCTTATTCATGTTGTAGCAGGTATTAGTATGTCATTCCTTTTTATTGCCAAATAATATTATAGGGATATATCATATTTTATTAATCCATTTATAAGTCGATGGATATTTGTATTATTCCCACTTTTTGGCTATTATGAGTAATGTTGCTATGGACATCTATGTACAAATTTTTTTGTGGACATATGTTTTCATTTCTCTCTATACCCAGAAGTTGAATTGCTGGATTTATTTTTTTGGTATAGAACATATTCTAAGTTTAAGGTATATAATGTGATGATTTGATAGGAGTATATATTGCAAAATGATTACTGCAGTAGAGTTAATTAACATTTCTATAAACTCGTATAGTTACCTTTTTTGTATATGTGCTATGAGGACGTTTAAGATCTACTCTCTTAGCAACTTTCAACTATACAATATTGTTAGCTATAGTCACCAGGTTATATGTTAGATCCCCACGAGTTATTCAACTTAAAATTGGAAATTTATACCATTTGAGCAACATCTCACCATTTCCCCCAACCTCCAGACCCCAGCAACCACTATTCTACTCTCTGTTTCTATGAGTTCAGTTTTTTTAGATTCCACATGTAAGTGAGATCATACGGTATATGTCTTTGTCTGACTTATTTCACCTAACATAATGCCCTCAAGGTCCATCCATGTTGTTGCAAATAGTAGTATTTCCTTTTTATGGCTGAATAATATTCCATTGTGAATCTATATCACATCTTATTTATCCATTCATCCATTGATGGATATTTAGGTTGTTTCCATGTCTTAGCTGTTGTGAATAAAGCTGCAGTGAACATGGGGGTGCAGGTATCTCTTCGTGATAGTGATTACCTTTCCTATGGATATATACCCAGAAGTAGAATTGATGGATCATACAGTAGTTCTAATTTTAATTTTTTGTGGAACCTCCATACTGTTTTCCATAGTGGCTGTACCAATTTACATCCCCACCAACAGTGCATGAGGGTTCCCTTTTCTCCACATTCTTGCTAACACTTATCTCCTACCTTTTTAATAACAGCCATTCTGACAGGTGTGAGGTGATATCTCATTGTGGTTTTGATTTGCATTTGCCTGATGATTAGTGGTGTTGAACATCTTTTCACATAACTCTTGGCCATCTGTATGTCTTCTTTGGAAAAATGTCTATTCAGATCCTCTGCCCAGTTTTTAATTCAATTGTTGGTTTTTTGCTATTGAGTTTTATGAGTTGCATATATATTTTGGATATTAACCCCTTATCAGATAAGTGGTTTGCAAATATTTTCTGCCATTCCTTAGGTTTGCTTTTTATTTTGTTGATTGTTTCTTTTACTGTGATGTAGTCCCACTGGTTTATTTTCGTTTCTGTTGCCTGTGCTTTTGGAGTCATAGCCAAAAATTTATTGCCAAGGCCAATGTCAAGGAAGATTTTCCCTGTTTTCTTTTAGTTTTATGGTTTTAGATCTCACATTTGAGTCTTTAACTTGTTTCAAGTTAATTTTTGTGTATGTTGTAAGATAGGGGTCCAATTTCGTTCTTCTACATGTGACTATCCAGTTTTCCCAGCAACATTTATTAAAGAAACTGTATTCTTGGCTCCATTATAGTTGATGGTATATGCATGATTTATTTCTGGGTTCTTGATTCTGTTCCGTTGATCTATGTGTCTGTTTTTATGCCAGTACCCCACTGTTTTGATTACTATGACTTTGTAATAAATTTGAAATCAGCAAATGTGATACATCAGCTTTGTTCCTCTTTCTCAGGATTGCTTTGGCGGTTTGGGGTCTTCTGCAACTCCGTATGAATTTTAGCATTGTCCTATTTCTATGAAAAATGCCATCGGAATTTTGATAGGGATCACACTGAATATGTAGAACACTTTGGGTAGTATGGACATTTTAACAATATTCTTCCAACTCATGAACACAGGATACCTTTCCATTATTTGTGTCTTATTCAATTTCTTTCATCAGTGTCTTACAGTTTTCAAAGTAGAGATCTTTCACCTCCTTGGTTAAATTTATTGCTAAGTATTTTATTGTTTTTGATGCCATTGTAAATGCGATTGTGTTCCTTATTTCTTTTTCAGATAGTTCTTAGCATATATGAATACAACAAACTGACTTTCTCTGTCAATTTGTATCCTGCAACTTTATGAAATTATTTATTAGTTCTAACAGTACTTTTATGGAGTCTTTAGGATTTTTCTATATACAGGATCATATCATCTGTAACTTTACCTCTTCCTTTCCAATCTGGATGCCTTTTCTTTGTCTCGCCTAAGTGCTCTGGCTGGAACTTCCAGTACTATGTTGAATAAAAGTGGTGACAGTGGGCACCCTAGTCTTCTTCCTGATCTTAGAAGAAAAGCTTTCAGCCTTTTGTTGCTGAGTGTGATTTTAGCTGTGGGCTTATCCTATGTATGGCCTTTATTATTTTGAGGTACTTTCCTTCTGTACCCAACTTACTGAGAGTTTTTGTCATGGAAGGATACTGAGTTTTGTCAAATGCTTTTTCTGTATCTACTGAGATGATCATATTAGTTTTATTTTTCATTTTAATAATGTGGTATATAACACTTACTGATTTACATATGCTGAATCATTCTTGCATCCCAGGAATAAATCCCATTGTTTGCTAGTATTTTGTTAAGAATTTTTGCATCTATATTCATCAGAGATAAGTGTCCTGTAGTTTTTTTTGGTGTTAATTCTTCTTTAAATGTTTGGTAGAATTCACCAGTGAAACAATCTGGTCCTGGGCCTTTCTTTTTAGGGATGTTTTGATTACAGATCCATACTTCTTACTAATTATTGATCTGTTCAGATTTTCTATTACTTTATGATTCAGTTTGGGGTTGAATTTTTCTAGAAATTTATCCATTTTTCCTAAGTTTTCCAATTTATTGGCATGTAATTGTTCATAGTAGTCTCTTATGAACGTTTATATTTGTATGTTATCAGTTGTTTTCGTTTAGACTGTATTAGAAATAATTTCCATATCTCTGCTCTGTATTTTTTTAAAAGGTATTAGAAAAATGGAAATGCAAAAAGGAAAAGAAAGAGCAAAACAACTTGGGAGAAACCTAAGCCTGTTGCTAGTTATTATTTTTATACCAAAATGCCAGTTTCCAGCTTCAGTCTGTAGCTGGTAATTAGATACTATTATTTCTGTTTTTTCTTGTCGGAGGGGCTATGGGGGAATTGAACTTTGGGGTCTATCAATACAAGACAAAATGAAGCATGGCAATAAAAACAGAACCTGCCTACAAGTCCATCCATCTCTCTTAGACAAAGTTCTGGGCAGCAATGCCAAGTTCTTATCAATATTCCACTTGTTTCAGCCAGGGTACATGAGCAGAAGACTGGTAAGTGCTGAGCATAAAATTTGAAAGGAAGAGAACCTACTCCTCTTCTTAAAGTGTATGGGGGTTCCTTGACTCCCCACCTCCCCATCCCAAACAACATTTGGGAAAGATGCTAATGATACCAGGCAAATTAGCCAAAATCCAGACTGCATATAGGAAGAGAAACCCAAACCTGGATGGTCAATCCAGCACTAGCCAGATAGGTTTGATTTTCAAAAGAGTCACGCACTGGCCATTCTCTTCCACTGCAGATCTACTCTTAGTTCTCACAAGGCAACAGAAACATCAATAGAACCAGATTCTGTGCTGTTCTAACAGGCATGAAGAAAAGTTTGACCACTTCCAGCTAACTCTCAAGAGAGAAGCAGACTAAGCCCACCTACCCCACTCCCCACTCCCTACCCAGGGCCTCTTATGGGGACTATAAGCTGGCTCTACAGCCAACACCATGAGCAGCAGTGGCATGAAAAACATGTAATGAATGAAGTGAATGAACAAAGAAGCCACTTTGTGCCTACTCTACTAATTTTCTGGAGTTAAGGAAGAAAGGTGTGCGGAGGAGATGCTTCAAACATACAGAGAAAGATACAGCAGCATTGTTAGGCTGCATGATACGTAAACACACGCACTTACGTTTGGTCATTAAACCCTATGTGTTGTGTGACGTGAAACCTCCCAGCTTTTAGTTTCTCCCCTCTTTAATCATCTCCAACACTGCAGCTGGGTAATCTCAAATCCATAGATCTAACTGTTGCCTTTCCTCTACTTTAAAAATTAATTCCTCTTCCAGCAGCAACATCCTGCAGTTAATGAGAAGCAGCTGTGGAACATTTTAAAAAATACAGATTTCCCTACTATACCCCAGAGATCCTGATTCCAGGGTTGTAGGGTGGGGCTCAGGAACCTCATTTTTTGATTATGAGCCGTGTTTGAGATCTGCTCCTTTACAGTTCTTCTAAGTGCTTTGCATATTTAGTTCACGCAAATCACACATTTACTTCTGAATAGGGCCACATGGCTAGTTTTGACAAACACTGAGCAAAAGTGACGTGTTTTACACTCATATGTGTAAAGAAACAGCCTCTTTTTAAAGCAGCCAATGTTCTACACTCCATATGCCCCTGCCCCTGCCTCAGCAACCAAGGATACCACCTGCTTCAGGTGGCACAGCTATGAGATGGTGGAGCCATCTCCAATAACCTGGATCCCTGAGAAACTACGTGGATCAGAGTCCCTCCCTGCAGCTTCAATCTGAATTGGACATGTAATATGAGCGAGAAATAAATAAAGAAATAAACACTATTACAGTAAGCCACTGAGGTTTAGGGGTTCATTTGGCACCATAGCAGAAGCTTAGCCAACCTTGACTGATACAAGGGTTTACAAATGCTTAATTTACATTGATTTTTATCATATATTCCAAGTTAGTATACAAAAGACTTCCTGATTTATGTTGTCAAATTCATGTATTTTGTTTTTCAGGCCTCTCTTGCCGTTTCTATATTCTGACGAATATTCTCAGATTCCAAGAATATTTATTAATTTACCACTTAAATGATGTATGTGAATAAGAATTTTCTTGACATTTCACAACCAAAAGCAAGCAAACAAACCAAAACACAATGAGTAGAATGCTGAGGTGCTGATGCTAAAAAGAACCCATCAATCATCCATCACTCCCAGTTTAAAATTTTAGTTTCATTCATATCAGCCTAATTCTCTCAATAAATGTCTTCATGATCAGAAAATATTATAAATTTGAACTTGTAAAACACGTATGCTCATAAAATGCCATTTTTATGTTCTATATATTGGTTTTAGGTAAAACTATATTAGAAGTTTAAAAAGAGTTGCTTTTAGAGCTATAAAGAGTAAGTCTCAATTCTCTTTCACATGCTGCCCTTAATTTAGTAATAGCAACCCTGTTCGATCTGAGAGAGACCTTGGTGTTTATCTGTTTGAGCCTCTCATATTTGTTGATTTGTTAGCTAAGACCCAGAGAAGTCAAGCGAATCTCTCAAGGTCACACACTTGGATAAGAGCAGAGCCAGAAGAACCCAGGGCTTTTCTACAGGGAGTGCTGCCACATGAAGTGCTCCATCTTTGACTTGAGCAATGAGTTGTGACTCTCAATTCACCCAAACATTTGTTAAAGTGGCAGGATGTCCCATAAAGTGTTTTCCAGATGTGAAAGCTAGGCCAAACTATTTACTTTTGAGACATAGCTTTCTTATCTGTAAAATAAGAGCAAATAATACCTACCTTGTAGCTCTATTTTGATTAGAAAGGATATCACACATGTTCAGTGTTAGACCCATTGTCCCTTGGCCTTAAGTAAACAAATTTAGATTTATTGCCTTAAAATTTCAGCCTATACTTCTAGATCAGAGTTCAACAAAGTATGGCTTATGGATCAAATCTGGCCTGGTACCTGTTTTTATCAATTCAGTCTTACTGGAACACGGCCACACCAGTTCATCTATGTATTGTCTCTAGCTGCTTTTATGCTACAACAGCAGAGATGACTAGTTGTGACAGAGACCTTATGACCCCAAAGCCCCAAATATTTACTTCCATGCTGTTTTCAGAAAACTTCTGCTGACCCATGTTCTAGATTGCTGCGATCATTTTGAAACTACTCTTGATTCTTTCACTGAAGTATCGTTCAATTATCTCTTTCCCTGACTCAGCCACAAATTTATCTCTATTCAAGTTGTTCCTAAAAATATTTGGGACATGGGCAAGGAGAGTCCCAGGGCACAGCACAAGAGAGTGCCTTCATGGTTGACAATGATTACCACTCACTGGACACACTTATCTGAAGAAGTATGAATCCACTAAATGATACCATCACCCAGTTTTCATTTATCAACTATGTCATGTATTTGTTAAATGCCTTTCTAATGGACAGAAGAAGATGAGGTACAGACTCCACATGATCACTGTTTTTCCCCTCCCAATGGGTTTCAAACCTTTGTTGTTTCTGTAGCCTTCAACTCCATTTCAGCCCCATCCTTTGAAATCTGAATTATTCATCTAACTATAGTTTTCTGGCAGATCTCCTGTTATCCTGGTAAAGACTGGTTATCTGTCAACAAATCTGATTATTCTTCCTGGGCATACTATATTTCCCAGCTTTCTTTTTGATCACAGTGCCCAAGTGACTGAGTTCTAGCCAATGGAAGGATTGCAGAGGTGATGTGTGCTACCCAGGCCTGGCCCACAAGAGCATCCCACTGATGACCCTTCACGGTCTTTTCCTTTCACAGCCTGGAAGCAGATAAGCAGGAAGACCCAAGAAGCCATTTGTTAAAGATGGTAGAGCCACAAGATAGAAGGAACCTGGGTCCCTGAATCTACTCTTAGAGGGGAGCCACCCACCATTCAGGAACACCAATTTTGGACTTGAACAAGAAATAAATTTCTCTTGTATTTAAGTCATTATATATATTTGAGGTTTGCTTGTTACAAAAGGGAGTATAATTTTCACAAATACACTATCATTCTCATTATATTACTACCAAAGGGTCTGTGACCACATTATCAAAATATCCTGATAATCAAGTTTTCTGGACAAAGGTTACAAGTTATGCAAAGTGGATGTAGGTGGTCTTTCACTATATCCTCACCTACCATAGCCTATAAATCTCCATGTCACAGTTTTTGTTTTGTATTTTCTAGTAGCTCATCCATTTTTTTTTTTTTTTTTAATAATGCTCAGGGGTTTGTTTATTAATTCAATCAGTCAACAGATGTGGGGCCCTGACTAGGCACCAGGGAGATGCTAAACCAGACAGACAACCTTCTGCCTCTAGTGCTTCCTGATTTGTATTCGTGAATAACTCAGTGAACACTGCCTAGCCTCAGTTTCCTCAGCTATCACACCGGGGTAGCAATGGTGACCTAGTGTTTAATGAAAACAGTGTAAGTTCATGACATTTGATACAAGCTTGACATATGATCAGTGCTCTGTTGGGGAGGAAGAAAACTTTCCTCTACCCTTCTAGGTTCTTCTGGCTAGATTATTAAGTTGACATGTAGCTCATTCATTCTTAATTGAAAAGAAGCAAAACAGGCACAGTTGTTCTGTCTGTTAATAATCAGTTCAACAATGCACATCTTCCTCAAGAAGAGAGCCTCATACCAGCTTCTTATTCTCCTTTATTCGAAGACTTCCCTTTTCACAGAATGATCCTAGTTGGCTAGTTCCTTTAGTGTTTCTGAAACCTCGCTCTCTGTTTTGACCTTTCTGACACTCTTTACAGTTTTATGCCATCCTTTTACTTGTCTTGGTTAATATGCCCTTCCTACTTTTATCTCTTCTAGGAACTAAGTTCAGAGAACATGTTAAGTCACACTGCTTTCTCCCCATTTTGCTTTCTCAATAAGAGTATTGATGACTTTGTTTGGAATGCTATCATCTCTCATGTAGGCTTCAGTTTTAATCTTTGAAATTACATAAAAATGTCTTATTTATTGTCTGTCTCTCCGTACTAGCATTCAACAAGTACAGGGACTCCCTTCACTGCTTAGAATGTGGCCTGGCACATCGTAGGCACTCAGGTATTGTATCTGTGGAACGAATGAATGTGTGAAATCATGTCCATCTTTTCTCTAGATTGGATCCCAACCCATTTTTGTGGTTCCCATTGTGGTTCTCAGCATTCTACACGTTTTAGGACCTCTGTGGATCTTCTGAAATCCCAGTGCTCAGGCCACCTTCCTGATCAATGAAATCCAGATCTCTTAGAGGTAGGATATAGACATCAGGGAGAACACTGCCTAGGTGATTTCATTGTGTAGCCAAAATTGAGGATCACTGCTGGGTTCCTGTTGTTTCTGTAATACAGTCTTTCTGTCTGTTAGTGAAAATTAAGTCCAGAGACCAGTAACTATTATGACACCATCTTGTGAGGGATCCTAAGGTAATAATAATGAACATATATCAATTGCTTCCTATGCCAGTCATTGTACTAAGGATTTTTCACACATTATTTCCTTTAGATCTCATGTCAACCCTGAGGGGAAAGTTAATGAACCCTCCCTTTGTAAACAAGGTTACTGGTAACCTCAGAGAGGTAAAGGAAAGCAACACTGTCAGTCAAGTCAGTTAAGAGTCTCTTGGGTGTTTGCTCTTAATTTAGTGATATCTACAGCGCAGGGGTTTTCAATCATGGGCAATTTTGCCTCCCAGCAGGGTTACTAAATACAATATAGGACTCCCAGTTAAATTTGAATTTCAGATAAACAATGAATAAATTTTTAGTACAATTCTATACCAAATGTTGCATGGGACATACTTATACCAAAAAGTTATGTGCTGTTTATCAGAAATTCAAATTTACCTCGGGGTCCTCTAATTTTAATTGATAAATCTGGCAACCCTGCCCCAAGGGAACATTTAGCAATGTTTGGAGATATTTTGGGTTGTCAGACTGAGGGTGTGCTACTGGCATATAGTAAGTTGAAGCCAAGGATGCTGCTTAAGATCTTACAATGCTCAAGACAGCTCCCAAGACAAAGAGTTATCCAGCTTCAAATGCCAATAGCGCCCAGGGGGAGAAACCCAGATCTAGTAGATGCTGGGAAAGATAACTGCATTATGCCTCTGGCAACTTCTACAGTTTGTCCTCAAACAGGCTTATTTCATCCTCTGCCTGGCTAAAGTAATATTTACTCTTCTTTTACATTTGCACTTTAGTATGTTGTGCACGGAGATAGCATGTTTCTCTTGATCCTGATACCTCTCCATCTCATTACAGAGAAGATGTGGGGCAGGCTATGGCCACTTCCTGCCATATCTTTCTGTGCTTTCTCTTTCAGCCCCACATTTGCACTTACTGTTTCAAAATCTATGTGGTCCCAATTAAGACACCCTACTCTCTGTAGTCCTGTTTGCACCAATTTGACTTAGCTGCAATTAGCACAGAGAAATCTGCAACTGAAAGGTGTCATAAAAGCCCAGATGGCAAAGGGAGAAGATAGCAGCATGCAAAATAGTTTATTGCTAATAGAATGATGCTTCTGAAGATAGCAAATTTTTATGTTGTGAATACCATTAGCATGAATGGCAAGTATTTGATAACTTCTACAGCTGTGCTACCTTCAGATGTTTTCTCAAAACTTTAGCAAAAGAACACTGAAATGAATTTTACCTCAGTGATTTTATAGAACATGCATTATGAGCCTGTCATGAGTAAATCTAAGTCAATTTATTTTATATTATGCATATATTCTAGTTTGATTTTGGAATCTGTAAAAAGCATGCTGGGTATTCTTTCAAGTATTGTGACCGAACATAGAGTGTATTTGGTACAAAGTTTTAACTATTTCTTCAAGAGCTTAAACATTGAATCATGTGCCAGAATTTGAATTTCAAAAGAGTTAATTTGTCTTTTTCAGGTGTAACTTTAATACACTCACCTTAGGGTGTTCCTAAAAATTGATTTGCAAGGTAACAGATGTCAATTTTATTCCACGAAAGGTGAGAGCTTGAGTTACTTCCCAAAGTAAAGCTCACTTGCCAATCAGGCTTTTAAAAATATATACTTATTTCTATTAGTTCTATACAGAGAATTACTGTGTTTTAAAATCATCATACTCACTACTTATTTCTCCCAAAAAGAAGAGACCGTGAGTTTTGGATAATATAAGAAGAGCTCTAACCAAAGGTCCTCTTATCCTAAGGTCCCAATAAGGATTATCCGCATTAGCTAGGGATAATCATAATTATCACAAAAATCTAATATACATATACAGTTAGTTGAAATACACACACACACACACACATATATACACACACATGCACTTCACTGTATGTGTAATATAATTGGTTCTTAATAAATATGAATTCTTTTCCACTCCTCCAAAATTTTGAATGTTTATGAGACATGTACTTGGTATTTCCAGACACACTTTATGTGTCTGTCTCTGAAACTATTAGTTGACTGTCTACGTTAATATGACTTTACTACTCTACTGTCCTCTGGTTCATTTCAGAAACATCCTGAACGAAGACATCAGCTCTTCAACAGAAAGCATCAACCGACAGTTTACACACCAGAGCTCTTTGAACCCCTTGCCTCAAAATCCTCATCTTATTCTATCAATTCTAAACTATCATACCATGATTCTTACCCAGTCCTAACCAAGTTGTTACCCTGCAAGACCTGCTTTGAATCAAACTTGAAAATCTCAAAAATCTCAGCTATTACTCCCCCTGACTTCTCCCCACCCCCAACACAAGGCACTTAAAAGGCTCTGTTGAGGTGGTATTCTCTCTACCTCAATAAACTCAGTTTTGTCTTACCAAAAGGTAGTCTTAGGGGAGCCAGCTTTTGACATTTCCATTAGATTATGAATTCCTAAAGGGCTATCTATGTCTCATTAATCTTATCTGCAGTTTTTTACAGGGTTCTTTTGGGCAGGTGGTTACCAAAGTGTTATCTTCAGACCAGCATCATCAGTATCATCTGGGATCTTGTAAGAAATAAATTCTCAGGCTCAAGCTCAGCTCCACTGAATCAGAGGATGGGCAGAGCCCAGAAATCTGCGTTTTAACTAGCTCTCCAGGTAATCCTGATGTACTCTTAGGTTTGAGAACTACTGTAGATCACAGCAGACAGTCAATACACAGGAAGAGTACAGAAAAAAGTGTGATGAGTCTCAAGTGGAGATATGGTAATTCCTAGTTGAAACAGATAAAGTACAACATGGCTTTTTGGAGGAAGTGACCATTGCGACTTGAAGGATTAGTAGAATTAGTAGAATGTAGTTAACTTTGGCTGAAGAAAGTTGGGTTTAAGGGTGTTGAGCTGGAGAACAGAAATTGGAAAGAGGCTGAAGCTAAATTGTGAATGTCTAAGGAATTTGGACTTTTTTGTGTTGATAGCAGAGGGTCACTGATAGTAACAATGCACTTAGGGATACAGTATTGTAAGGGAAAAATAATCCTGTGCTTCAGTGGAAAAACTATGCAGTGTCTAGAGTACACTCTTCTGGGTTATCTGCTTTTGATTCTATGGAACCTAATTTACAACTCTATAAAGTGTAAAAGCTGAGAGCTATGCAAAATTATTCTTGTCTATAAACAAAGACATTCTTGTTTATGCAAATTCTGTCCAACTTTGAATTGACTTTCTTCACCGACAGTGGAAGAATGTGTCCCCATCTAAACATTCATTCCAATAAGCCTGTTCTATGTCTGTTTGGATTCTCCTCTAAATTGGTTGTAACATCTTACTGCTTCCTTAATTAATGAGTTAAATAAAATATTTAATGTGTTAATTTTTATATCTGTCTTGATGTTACCTTTTTTGGGGAAAATTATCCTCTGACCATGTTATTTCTCTAATAGAACCTATTTGGGATATACACACATGCATAGACACACACATCAAAGCTTTTTTTTTAATATAATGATATTCTTTTAAAATAGCAAAAGGATATACTATTTTTGATATATTTATTAATTCTTTGGGCTATGAAACTTTGCATCATGCTTCCTATAAAGTTCATCTACAGTAATAAAGGTATTTTAGAGCTTTGGAAATATTGTTATACTTTATAATAATAAACAATTTTAACAGTGACAACAAGGTTAGGAAAAACAACAAGTTGTTCTAATTACAAGTCTCCAGCCAAAGATTATAATATTGTGCTGTAGCAGAACAAACAAGCTGAAGGGTACAGAGGTGTGTGGAACATGTTTGCAGAATGCCAAAAAATCACAGTTTGCCAATCCAAAAACGGGCAGAAGACCTAAATAGACATTTCTCCAAAGAAGACATACAGATGGCCAAGAGGGACATGCAAAGATGCTCAACATTGCTAATTATTAGAGAAACGCAAATCAAAACTGTAATGAGGTATCACCTCACACTGGTCACAACGGCCATCATCAGAAAGTCTACAAATAGTAAGTGCTGGAGAGGGTATGGAGAAAAGGGAACCCTCCTACACCACTGCTGGGAATGTAAGTTGGTACAGCCACTATGGAAAACAGTATGGAGGTTCCTTAAAAAACTAGAGTTGCCATATGATCCAGCAATCCCACTCCTGGGCATATATCCAGAAAAGATGAAAACTCTAATTTGAAAAGATACATGCAGCCCAATGTTCACAGCACCACTATTTACAATAGCCAAGATATAGAAGCAACCTAAATGTCCAGGATGAATGGATAAAGAAGATGTGGTATATATACACAATGGAATACTACTCAACCATAAAAAAGAATGAAATAATGCCATTTGCAGCAACATGGATGGACCTAGAGATTATGATATTAAGTGAAGTGAGAAAGAGAAAGACAAATACAATATGATATCATTTACATGTGGAATCTAAAATATGACACAAATGAACTTATTTACAAAACAAAAACAGACTCACAGACATAGAAAACAAACTTATGGTTACCAAAGGGAAAAGGTGGGGGGGGGATAAATTAGGAGTTTGGGATTAGCAGATACAAACTACTATATATAAAACAGATAAACAACAAGGTCCTACTGTATACCACTGGGAACTATATTCAATATCTTTTAATAAACTATAATGGAAAAGAATTTGAAAAAGAATATATAAAGAATATATAACTGAATCACTCTGCTGCACAAACATGGTAAATCAGCTATACTTCAATAAAGAAAAGAAAAAAGACCATGGTTTGACTAACAGGTTTTTGCACTGAAGGCTAATGAGCAATATATAAAATTTCATGCAGAGGCTGCTCTCGTGAAAAGAACAGAGCAAGAAATACTAGCTGATTGGGCATCTACCAGGAAGAATAGGAAGAGAGAGAGAAAAGAACTTGTGTCTAAAAAGTCAAAAACCACACACATCTAACAAAGCAGCTTCCTATAAATAGGGAGCCTCTCGGGGCACAACCTAAATTAGAGAAGCTTGAGGAGCGGCACCTGAGTGTCAGTCACTCTGATTCAGAGTCAGAACCAAAATTCCCTCCACTATCCCATTACTCATTCATTCCTCCAAATACATATTCATCAAAGGAAAACCTTAGATGCTCTATGTTATTCCATAAAATCCAAACCAATAGACCAAAATATAGTGCCATGTAGGGAA
>NW_006771143.1:2073668-2097327 GCF_000442215.2 Lipotes vexillifer
GTGGTTCAAATGGGAAGGTTTCTGGAAGCAAATTCTTGCTCATCCACTGACTCACTCCCTAAACACAAGGCACCTACTAAACCAGTCAGGGTCAGTTGTTCACCTGTAAACAGTATAATGTCTACGTCTGGGGCTGTTGGCAGAGTTTATTATTTAGTCTCTGAGAACCATTCTTAGGTATCTATAGGAAGGAACCAGAAAATATAAAACATATTACCACAAATACTGCCACTTAATAAGCTGCAAAAGTACTTGGTTCCTCTTTTTAATAGCTTGTGGAATTCTCTTTTGCACCCTTTTCCAGAAACAAAAAATGATATGCTTTGCAGTGGTTAAGTACATCAAGGATTTATATGATGTTGAAAGGAATGCCTTTCTATATGACAAATACATACCAGCTTAAAGGGTTTCCTATTGATCACATAACATCAAAAGGCCTTAGTCTGCGCTTACAGGCATAGACTCTCAACAGAATGAGATCAGTACAGGACTCTCTATTAAATGCTTGATTTGGACGACTATGTAGCTCAACATTCCATCAGTCAACCATTAAAGTGAAGAATGCCACAAGAGAGGAAACACAGGGCTAGAACAGAGGCATCTCCAACTGCTTTTTCTTGTTTTTAAACACAGCTAAGGCATTAAATCTAAGACCAATGGCCCAAAGTATTCACAAAGTATAACATCTACCACAGAATCAATTTTGAGAAAGGGAGCCTGGCAGATTTTTTTATGTCTTCTGGTTTTTACCAAGACTATATCTAAAATTGCCCATAGACCAAAAAATGTGTGCTATTATTTAAATCCTTTGGAGAAAGATTCTTTGACATTCTGTGAAATGATTAACCCTTTCTACTATAAGAGACTTCTTTTAGTTATTTCTACAATTTCTAGGGCATAAGTCCATTTATTTTGATTTTTAAAAAATATTTATTTATATTTATTTGGCTGCGTTGGGTCTTAGTTGCGGCATGCAGGCTTTTCCCTAGTTGTGGCGCGCGGGCTTACTTGGCCCGCAGCACGTGAGATTTTAGTTCCCCAACCAGGGATCGAACCTGCGTCCCCTACATTGGAAGGCAGATTCTTAACCACTGGACCACCAGAGAAGTCCCTATTTTGATATTGTTTTATAAATTTATGAAATATTCTAACATTCAAAAGCAGATAGAAGAGCAGAATGACAGATAACAACAATTTTCAAGATTTTGCCACATTTGTATCACTTACTGCTACTGTATTTACCACGACATTTTTTTTTTTTTTTTGCGGTACGCGGGCCTCTCACCGCTGTGGCCTCTCCCGTTGCGGAGCACAGGCTCCGGACGCGCAGGCTCAGCGGCCATGGCTCACGGGCCCAGCCGCCCCGCAGCATGTGGGATCCTCCCGGACTGGGGCACGAACCCGTGTCCCCGGCATCGGCAGGCAGACTCCCAACCACTGCGCCACCAGGGA
Organism: Lipotes vexillifer; assembly: GCF_000442215.2. Taxonomy (NCBI): domain Eukaryota; kingdom Metazoa; phylum Chordata; class Mammalia; order Artiodactyla; family Lipotidae; genus Lipotes; species Lipotes vexillifer. Next base: position 2,075,121 of record NW_006771143.1, read on the forward strand.
AGCCCTACCACAACATTTTAAAGCAAATTCCAGCCATATTATTTCACCCCTACATATCTTGGTATACATGCCTAAATTTTAAATGATTTGGACATTCATCATTAACCATTAGGTGCTATTATCATACCTAATAAAATTAGAGCTCAGAATCCAAGAACTAGTCCTTGCCCAATTTCCCCAATAGGTGAAAACGTCTTTTTGCAGTTGGCTTGTTGAATCATGATCCAAACAAGGTCTACCTATTACAATTAGTTAAATCTCTAGTCATCTAGACCAGTGCTGCTCAAAGTCTAATGTGCAAATCAATCACTTAGGGATCTTAAGATTCAGTAGGACTTGGGGCAGGACCTGAGATACTATCTGTCTAACAAGCTCCCAGGTGGTGTCAGTGTTGCTGGACTCAAAATGGGCCACATTTAAAGTGTAAGATCTGAGCAAAGGCTCCACTGGTTTTTGTTTGTTTGCTTTTTGCATGCCATTGGCTTGTTGCAGAAATAGGTCAGTGATACTGGGCTATGTCCCATGGTCTGAATTTCCATGTTTGTTTTCATGTGATATTATTTAACTTCTTCCTCTTCCATTACCATTACTTTCTGTAAATAATGTTCACTCTAAAACTGGAACAGGTTCAAGCTCACCTCTATTCATACGAATATCTTAAGGAGTATTCTCTGATTCAAATCACTGTTCAATCTGCATGAATATCATATACTTTATGGTGACTGTTGTGTTAAAAAGCTGGCTCTAGGGTCAGATTTCTATGATTCCACTTCACCTCCATCAGTTACTGTTTATATGACTTTGGATAATATGGTAATTTTCTCCAAGCCACACTTTTCTCATCGGTAAAATGGGTATAATAATACTACCCTCTTATAGAGTAACTGTGAAGAATGGCACATGACAATTGTTCAATAGTGTAAGCTATTATTATTGTTATTGATTTTATAATCTTTTTACTCCAAGTTAAAATATTTTAGTTTCTGGGATTTTTCTTCTAAGTCCTAAAACTAACTTTTCAGCTCTTTGTTCATTTTTAGGCTCCTGTATAAATCAGCTATGGCTTTTGTCTTCTTTTGTATAGTGTAGACTACAGAACTAGGAAGGACCCTAAGGGAGAGAATATTATTAGTTTTTGGAGGATTTCCTTTTCATGCTTTAATTTCTTTTTCATGGTATCATGGCTTACAAAGCCTACAAATAAGACTTTTAAAAATCTTATACCAACTCATCCGCGTAAGCCTTTCAAAAGCATCAGTTCTTGGCAGTTCACGATAGAAATTTAGGTAATAAAATTGTGTAATATGAAATGTTCCAAATCAACCATCTTAAGTGGATGCTGCAAAACTAAGGAAACTTGTTGTTCATTCATATAAATCCTATATAAAGTATAGAGCTTTTTAGTGTGTTACCAGTAAGAAATGTTTTGATACTAGGACTAGGGTTTAGTCAGAGAGTAAATCTTCAAGATTACTGAAGTGGAGCTGATGAGACACTCTGATATTTCCTTATCGTTCTTTTAGCTTGTGAAGTTTGGAGAGAATTCCCAAATTAAACTTGATACTTTGGGAACTCGAAGAAGCTAGGGAAGGAAGCCTAGGTCAATCCAAAACAGCACAGTACATTCTGAATTTTTTTTTATGACTGACTGTATGAACACAGCACATGATTTATATGGACAAGAAGTCTGCAATTGTAAGTTGAAGCCATGACTAGGAAATTATTCCTTTCCTTATAATAAATTCCATCAGCACAGAGTCACTCAGAGTCATCTTTCATAGCAAGCAAGTGCTAGCCCAGATGATCAGGGCCAAAAATAAATTTGGCAATGGGCCCAATATTGTTCTACACTTTGCTCTTTTTTCTTTTCCTTTTGAGTCTGATTTTCTCAGATGTTTTTCCTATGAGACAATGAATATATTTGTTTCAGAGATGTATTCTCTTAGTTTAATGATATGGAGAGTAAGATAGGAAGGTAGAATTGGCAAAGAGTACTAGCAGCAAAGCAAAATAACTGAAGAGAATATTTTGAAAGTCAATTACTTTTGAAGAGTTATTTGCAAGACAGCCATATGGTAATAGATGAGTAGTGATATTACCATAAGTTTATAATTATGCAGTGTTTTGGAATCAGTATTTACATGTAATGCAAGTAAAGAATAACTAGAAATTGTACGGTAGACTATATGTCTAACTTAACAAAACACAGCAAAAATTTAAATGAAAAAAAGGGTGGTATATAAAAAGTGTCCCCCCCTTTTTCTGTAGCTATAATATATACACATACACATATAGCACCTAAACCACATGTTACATATACATACACAGACACACATGTAACACCTAAACCGGATCAATACAGTATGAGCATCAGCCAACAATGACAACCCATCTATTATCAGATAATAGAGTATTTTATTGGACAACTTCTTCCATTTTCAGACATTTGATTCCATTTGGCCTGAAATTATTGATTAAAAGCCAAACACAAAAAGGAATTAGATGGAATAAGACCACCTAGAAACAAAGTTGCATTTTATAAACATATTTAGAATTTAGGCCACAGCAGTTTTCCAAATCATTCATATAAAGATAAAAGGCACAGAAGATGTGTTATGTGAGCAATCACTCCAACAATGAATGACATTGCAAAGCTAGGTATGTACTTATATGATCACACCTGAAGGTGATATCTGTTTCCAAATTAAGCATGAAGGACACTCTTATTCTCCCACAACCTTTTACTAAAATCTGAAGGGTAGGCCTAATCGGATCATGTTGGATCTTTCTTCACTGTTAATATTTGCAAGATCTACATCTCCTAGGAAACCTGCCTTCGCAAACTGTATTTAGGTTTAGGGACCATATCAATAACACTTTCTCAATGAGGGTAGATATTTTCTGTCTTCTTGTCTAGGATATGAACTAAAATATCCCAGTGCCTCTGATTTTATTTCATTTTCCAAACTGCAAGTCTTCAGCATATTTTTTTGGTACTGTATCCTGATGAGAGGCATAGTATTATATAAAGTGTTATAATAAACAGTAGACATAGCAATCTTCTCAGAACAGAGAACTAAAACTTTACTGAAGGAATTATTTTCAGTTGGTGATTAAATCACTGTATCAGTAATATGTTCCAAGTAAATGTGTGTTGAAAATTATTGAATATTTATATGTTCTTATTAAGATCAAATCTTTCTTAGTAGACTGAGTATGATCTTCTATGACATGATCTAGCTCATTACTGGCACATAGTAACCATTTAACAAATATTTGAATTAAGTTACTAAGTACCAATAGAACACAATGAAAGCATATTACGTGTTCACTAAATGCTCTCAATCTAGACTCATAGCCATGAAATATTCTACCTTTTACAATTCAACTTATAACTACTTAAAATTAAAGCCACAAAGATATTTTGATATATTTTGTGTGTGTGTGCCCAAAAAAGAGATAGATAAATGCAAAACAAGATGTATAACAATTCAAGGGTGACTATTTCTAAAGACACTTAATTTGTCTTAATTTCATGTTCCATCCATACTTATAAAAATAACAGTTGTTAACATCCTCACATAACGCTGTCAAGAATCACTATCAGATAGTTGTAAGATTTTAGAAAACTACAGGTTGTAATTGTGTATGTGTAGACTCCAGTCTAAAAAACTTCAAACATTTCCACAATCTCCCAGCTCTCTTTCCTGCCCTTCATCTCTTACCACTCACATGTTGATCTTCCCTACCTTTCATTGTTGAACCTGTATTGGAGATATTTAACCAGTATTTTCTCCTCCTCCCATGGTTTCCATGCCTGACAACCATTTCCTTTGATCCAGAAGCAACTCCCTTGCTCTCTTGACCTTGTGGTGTATTCCTTCAGGTTTCACACTTGAGGTCAGGTCCCATTTCATACAGCAAAAGGCCAGAAGAAAATCCTCCAGAGGGAACTGGTCTAATCTTTTCTTGAGCATAATGCTACAGATTACTTGAGAAATTTCCATTTAACTGTCCTGTCCACTTACTGAATACTGGCTCAGCTGTGATCCATGTACAAGTAAGAGGCCTACGGCTCTCCACCCCTCTCCACTCTGCCCCAGGGTCATAAGATAGCTCCTGAGTAAAATAAAACAGTCCAGGAAGTTAAAAACAAAAGAAAACTTCTGGGTAGTGATCTCAAATCTTTCAGTGAAATAAGTGTCTTTACTACTCTTAGATCTATCCTAGCTCTTAAGGGTCCGGTTGTTTCAATTAGTTAGTAGTGTTGCTATAGAGTTCTACTGTTCCTGATTATCTTTCACTGATAAACTATTTGGCTATTTCCGAATCTGGATCTATATGAGAAGGTTATTGCATGGGTGGCTTCAGGACAATTAGTTTATCTCTGACATTTAACTTTAATTCTAATTTTGATTACATAGCAATACTCTTGAAACTAAAATTTAACACGATTCCATTGAAAGATACACTTCAATGTAGACCACTGTCAGCCTGACAAAGGATAAATGTTTTTTCACTAGAAAAGTGTGAAGTTCTTGTAGTCTTGAATACAAAAAAATACCATTCGGTTTACTTTTAAAATTCAGTCCCCCACTCCCACTCCTTTGTTTGGAAAAAAAAAAAATGTTTTTTAAAGCTAGCTATCCACGTTAGGGATTTCCAGATAGAAATATTTTAACTGTCTTGTCCTACACCAGGCATATCTGACCCGACTTTCAAGACACTCTGAGACCACATTTGGACTGCACCATGACTGGTCGAATGGCAAGAGTTCAGGGAGCTCATGGATGTAAGAATGGTTTGCAGCTGGTATATTTTAAGGTTAAATTTTTATCACCTATTGGTATATTTTTAAAATGCCCACCATGGATTTTTAAGTAATTTATGCTTATTTTACTCTCACCGATGACCAGAGAAGTGGAAAGGCATGCATTAGAGTCTCCTTCATCTAAAGCATAAAACTCCTTCCCTTCTAATACCTTCTTAATAAAACTACCTTACATTTATATATTCCATTTTGCTTTTCAATTTGCTGAAACTCTCATTTATTTTCCCCTAATCAAAGCTGCTCTGTCCAAGACTGCAACTACCAAATATCCATTCTTCCCTTCTCCCTTCCTGATTCTATTTGGAATGACAGTATGTTTAGCAAAAAAGCTATTTTTTCACATTCTTTTTCAAGTAGCTCTGTGACACAGTTCTGGACACTGAGACGTGAGCTAAAGTCTGCTAGAAGTTCTTCTTCACTGATATAGGTGCCCCTCCTTTCTGCCTCTACCTTCCTCCCATCTGGAAGATGGATGTGATGGCAAGAGCTATAGCAGATCCCTTAGAACCATGAGGAAAAGGCTAAGAAAATTTCAAAGAGACCCCAGCCTTGATATCCTGAACCTATACCAGTGATTACCTATTTCTGGACTTCTTTGCACAGGAGAAAACTAAAGCTTTGTGTGTTTAGACAAGAGTCATCAGGAGTCTTTACGCACAGACAAATGCAACTCCTTGCTATTAGAGTAGGAATTTGAATTTAGGTTCTCATTTTCCAGCTCTGTAATCTTTCCGTTGTCTCTTCTAGATTATGGTGTCTGCTAATCCAAGACTATAAATTTGACTTGTTCTTATTCCTAGCACCCGTGAAATACAGCATTCAGTATCCAGTTTTAGGCATGAAAAAAAGGGTAGTGTCATATCTTGGATTTTAATTGGTTACCTCTGTAGCCCTAAGCAAAAAAGCAAAGCAGCCAAAGGCTGTTTTACCCGTTTCTCACCAATTTTTTTTTTTAATGAGCTCCTTTTGCCTCCTGACACTCAGTAACCTTTGGTATCTACCATTCACCTCCTATCTAGGTCTGCCCTTTGCTCAGGGCTTTAAGCTCTCAGTTACACTCTCTTCCACCTCTCCATCACCAATCAAAGCTGATGTGATTAGAGGAGAAATGTAGACTTACTGTCAAGGGTAATTTATGGGGATGTAAGTATCATTTTAAGAGAATATTTCCATTTCATAAGAGGGACTTGAAAATCCAGCTGAACTTCTAAAACTAGAAAGCACCGAAGAGTCATTTGTGACTGAGACGTTTCCCTGGTACGCTCATCTAAACCAAGCAGCCAGTCCTCTCCCCAGCTCAGCCCCTTGAACTTCCTCGTACACCCTCCGCCCACAGACAGCACAGGTGGCAACACAGCATAAAGCAGAGATTTCGTGTACACTGTTAAGATCTGCTGGGTCCTAGAAGAGTGCTAGAAACAGGGAAGGCAAGAAATGTGTCTTTGATAATTCTGTAAGTTAAAAAAATATCCTTTGTAGCTATTTTAACTATGTAATATGAATTGGGTAATTAAACGTTTTTCATGTTTTAATGTATGTTTGGCATGCTATAAACCCTCTAATAAATATTCTTCCTGTACCTTCCTCTTATTTGCTGTCATGTTACTTGGCGTAAAAAACCTACTTCCTCTTTAAGATCATTCTATCATAGTCTTTACATCCCTTCCTTGTGTATATCAGTTCTGTGGTGCCTATCAAGTGAACAAAAAAAAAGGAAGCAAAAACAAAGCACACTCAAGCAAAGGACTTGGTTTCTAGCCTCAGATGTACAACTCACAGGCTAACCGGTCTTGGACACAGCATTTACCATGCCTCTGCCTCCGATTTCTTAGCTGAAAAATGGTGAGGTAGATTCACTTTGGTAAGGTCCTTTTCAGGATTCTATGATTTAAGCCCACATTTACACATATGTCATTAATCTTTGCAAGAACCTTGTGGGGAAGGAGGAAAATGTTATCCCCATGTTGCAGATGAAGAAATGAGGGGTAAAAGAGATTCAATGACTTTGTCTACTGTTGCACACCCGGCAGGTAGCAGTGCAAGGAACTAAACCCAGGTATTAGGTGACTTTTACATCTGCAGAGAAAGGCAAGCCACCATTTTCCTATACAAAGAGGAGACAAGGGAGGTCAGATGAGTGAGATGTTAAGGGTCACCTACAAGTTCCTAGACAGAGGCAGGGGTTTCACTCTCTTAAGACATGGGATTGTAATGTGTAGATATACATACTGTATTAGATCACGCTGACTAAGGGAAATTATTACTATTTTCCCCCAGGATAACAAATCTGCTTTAGACCTTATAGTTGTTGAATATCACTTAGGGATGGAGGATCCCACCACACAAGTTAAAAAGAAAAAGGAAAGTAGTAGTTTATTAAAAATAATGTTTACCCTCTTCTTCGCAAAGAATAATGATGGTCAATGAATACTTACTTGTTTTATAATTTAAGAAATGCTTTTGTGCTGATATATGTTGGCTCTCTATATTTTAGGGGATAATATAAATTTTAGACGTATATATTCGTTGGTATTCTTGATATAATATTACATGCTAATCAATAGAACATATGCATTTATGAGTTAAAAATTATTATTCTATTAAGCAGGGAAAAATAGAATATGGGCACTGGCAATGACAATGATTTCTTTCCCAACTGCACCATCTTCTATTTTTACCAAATCCTTCAGGGCACATGGCAGTAGTTGGATGCGTAGAACCCTCAGCTAGTAGTCAGATGACCTAAACTTTATTCCTGGGACTTGCACTGACTCACTCTGTGACCATGTGTCTATCAGTTGATCTCCTCTAAATTCTCAGATCTTAAAATTTAGGGGTATTTTCTAATTCACTAACCTCTGAGAAATGTGTGAATGGAGGTATAACTGTTTTTGAAAAATGGAAAAAGGATCAAGGCGGGGAAAGCTTAAGACTTGAGTCTTAGTCATCTTAGCATGAGGCATAACTAGTATCTTTTTAAAAGAATTTAAGTGTCATTTCACTATTTCTAAATATTATCTTCTCTCCTTCAATCGTGCCTCTTTCTCATTTGGAGGGAAAAGGGGAATGAAGAAAAAGGAGGGTTCATCTTCCCTTCACCCTCTCAGACCTCATAAGTCTGATTCTGCTCTTCCATAATGATCCGGTTGAGTGTTATTTGAAGGGTTAGTGCAGTTACACATTAAATGGAAGGAGGAATTCCTCATTTTTGAGAAAGGAGAAAGCCTCACATATTTCAAAATTCTCTTCAGAGCTTGCTTCACTCCTTCCATTTGTTCACCACTTGCTGAATGTTGCACACATTATGCTCAGCTCCAAGGACACAAAGACAGTGAAGATGTGGTATCTGACCCAAGGAACAGCCCACAGATGAGAGGCAGTAGATACTTAAACGATTATTACACCACAGTACGCTGAGTGTGAAGTGAAAGAGGACAGCATAGAGGAGACTGGAGCATCTAGAAAGAGTCAAAAAAGTGGTTTATCTGTTAACCTTGGTAGGCAATGGAAGCAAGAAAAAAAGGTCGTTTTCCAGACACTGTAAGTTTTATAGTAATGGGTTTAAAAAAAATGAATATTTAATCAAGCTGAATTGTACACCAGGCAATGTACCAGGCAGCAGTAAAATCTATAAAAGCATCAGTTTTGGAGTCAGATAGATAAAATTACAACTCCATTTCTGGCTACTGGTGTGACCTTGGGCAAGCTGCCTGACCTCTCAAAATCTGTTTCTTCATTTAGAGAAAGGAGATTATAAAAGTATCTATACCTCATAAGGCTGTATGAAGATTAATACACATAAGCACTCAGCCCAGTCTTTGGCACCCGGTAAGATGGTAAGTGTTCAGTAAATACTAGTTATTATTGAGTACTCTATATACAGTTTCTCACTGAAATCTTGCAACAATCCAGTGGACAGGCATTCCTAAAATCAGGTCAATACGAAAAGGATATAGAGACAGGAGATGCTAGGAAGATAGGTTCCAAACCATGAAAGACTGTGTGCGCCATAATAAGGAGTTGGCATATATGTAGCAGCCAATGGAAAATCTAAGAGGATTTTTAAAAGACAGAACCAATCAGTTCTTTGTTTTAGAAAGATCATTAAGATGGCAGTGTGGATAATGGGTTGGAAGGGCATGAAGAAAGAAGGAAGGTTAGAAGCCCAGTTAGGAATTCCTTGTAGTAAATCACTCTGAGTAATAATAGTATGGGAAATTCTAAATGCAACACTACAGACCTTTTGAAAAAATGGCTGGCAGATCCCCTACCCCTCCAACCTCCACCTCTTCCAATATTCTGTCATGGCAGAAGCTTTAGGACTTGCCTTAAGGCTAGTGTTTTCAGCTTTGGCTTGCACCAGCATTGACAGTCTTTTCAGATTGGTTGTCTGTTACCAAGTGGCATGAGGTTTTAATCATCTCTGAAAAGGCAGCAAGTAAGTCCCTTGCTGGCACTGGAAGAATTCAGTATCAGTGTGATTGTTCCTTGGCTGCAGGGGAGAAGCAGAAAGCAAAAGCTCTAAAATCATTTGAGTCGATTGCTACCTTTACCATTTTTGTCATCGTCATATGTTGATGATGTCATCATCATCATCAATCTACTCAACAGTAGTAAATCATACACAGTAGTAGAGTTGATATAAAATGCAAACAGAATATCTCACTTTACATTAATTTACCACCACATACCTAGTTTTTCAACTTTTTCTATTTCAAAAAGCCAATTTTCCTTATCCCAGCATTCAATATTTCTGCTATAAAACAGTAGTCCCCTTCCACTATTTTTGTTTAAGATTATCAACAGTAAAATGTATGCTTTGAAAGAGAAAGGAATGCGAGGAAAGTTTAAAACAGTTTGATGGCCACTTTTCTCTCAAAAAAACCAGAAGCTAGATAATTCAGAAGGACTGCTCTCTTGATTATGGACCAGCGTCTGAATATATATCTTGAGAAATGTATGAAAAACCAAGTTTTGAAATACCATCTTTTCTATCCTGAAGTCTTCCCTTTCTGCATGTGCTCTGATCCAGTTTTGATTAACAAGACATGCTTTATCAGAGTTGACTTGATTTCAGTTGTTTGCATAACATGTACATGTACTTTGAGATAAATGCTGTTGCTGATGTGAGACATAACCAGGTGGAGAAAAGAGTCAAGACCTAGAGGGAAAAAAAAGGTCTGAGAATTTTCTATTTTTCAGGACCCAGCAATCCCACTACTGGGCATATACCCTGAGAAAACCATAATTCAAAGAGTCATGTACCAAAATGTTCATTGCAGCTCTATTTACAATAGCCCGGAGATGGAAACAACCTAAGTGTCCATCATCGGATGAATGGATAAAGAAGCTGTGGCACATATATACAATGGAATATTACTCAGCCATAAAAAGAAACGAAATTGAGCTATTTGTAGTGAGGTGGATGGACCTAGAGTCTGTCATACAGAGTGAAGTAAGTCAGAAAGAGAAAGACAAATACCGTATGCTAACACATATATATGGAATTTAAGAAAAAAAAATGTCATGAAGAACCTAGGGGTAAGACAGGAATAAAGACACAGACCTACTAGAGAACGGACTTGAGGATATGGGGAGGGGGAAGGGTGAGCTGTGACAAAGCGAGAGAGAGGCATGGACATATATACACTACCAAACGTAAGGTAGATAGCTAGTGGGAAGCAGCTGCATAGCACAGGGAGATCAGCTCGGTGCTTTGTGACCACCTAGAGGGGTGGGATAGGGAGGGTGGGAGGGAGGGAGACGCAAGAGGGAAGAGATATGGGAACATATGTATATGTATAACTGATTCACTTTGTTATAAAGCAGAAACTAACACACCATTGTAAAGCAATTATACTCCAATAAAGATGGACTGACATATACACACTACTATATATAAAATAGGTAACTAATAAGAATCTACTGTATAGCACAGAGAACTCTACTCAGTACTCTGTAATGACCTATATGGAAAAAGAATCTAAAAAACAGTGGATATATATGCATGTATAACTGATTCACTTTGCTGTACACCTAAAACTAACACAATGTTGTAAATCAACTATACTCCAATAAAAATTCATTTAAAAAAAAAGCAATTTTGAATGACCTACTAGAGAACGGACTTGAGGATATGGGGAGGGGGAAGGGGGAGCTGTGACAAAGCAAGAGAGAGGCATGGACATATATACACTACCAAACGTAAGGCAGATAGCGAGCGGGCTAGTGGGAAATAGCCGCATAGCACAGGGAGATCAGCTCCGTGCTTTGTGACCGCCTGGAGGGGTGGGATAGGGAGGGTGGGAGGGAGGGAGACACAAGAGGGAAGAGATATGGGGACATATGTATATGTATAACTGATTCACTTTGTTATAAAGCAGAAACTAACACACCATTGTAAAGCAATTATACTCCAATAAAGATGGACTGACATATACACACTACTATATATAAAATAGGTAACTAATAAGAATCTACTGTATAGCACAGAGAACTCTACTCAGTACTCTGTAATGACCTATATGGAAAAAGAATCTAAAAAACAGTGGATATATATGCATGTATAACTGATTCACTTTGCTGTACACCTAAAACTAACACAATGTTGTAAATCAACTATATACTCCAAAAAATTCATTTAAAAAAAAAGCAATTTTGAAATAATAAAAGAAAATATGTGTGCTAGCCCTTAAGTTACTGAGTACATTAAAAATCATGTTGCATCTGAAATATGTTAATTATTACATATATTTAAAAATTGGCTTGAAATATTTACATGACAATTAGAAACTTTAAATATCCTAAAAAATTTTTGAAACCATGGAGTATTAATTTAATGTGTTTGAAGCTGAGAAAACGTTATCACAACAATAGTGAATAATAACTTTGAGATCTTTTCTTCAAGTTTAAGACTTGGTGGTGGCGGTTGTTTTGATTATTCCAAGGATCTACAATATTAAATGAGGAAATCAGCCTTAACTTGGAAGATAAAGCAGAAGGGAAAAAAAGACATCCTTAAATGAAACACTTATCTCAAGTTTTAAAAAAGTGTATGAGTTTTAAAAAACTAAGAAAATGAGATACTTTTAAAGTAAAAAATAACTATAACCAAGATTTAATCATCCAGACAGATAAGGTGTTAAGAAACCACAAGACCAAAGGAGAAATAAACAAATTAATTTAAAAATATGAAAAAGGACTTAATTAAAAGAGAAAAGCTGTCAAACTTCAATCAAGGCCATGTCATACAGAGAATGACATTTGTAGGAATACAATTGAAAATATAAATATAATAAGCAAGAAAGAGGGAATACTTGTTAAAAATGTAATCATCAAATCTACAAAAGGGAAAAAGGGTTTTATTAGCTAATAGGCTGAGACAGTAAATATTATATCTCTACATAACTTAATTTTTAAAAATTTAAAAAAAGAATATGTGGTTAACTGTATAACCTTGACCTGCTTCTAATAAGCAAGCTTAATATCTGTAGCCCTGAGATATTTCTAATATGTCCAGATGTTTATTCAATTTTTAAAATATTTTTTCGCCTTGAAAGAATTTATGCTACACAACACACACACACACACACACACACGTGCTATTAGAGCAAACCTCTTCTTTTATTCATTGCAGCAATTTGTTTTTGTTTCTCTTTTTTTCAGCAATGAGCAGCCTTTAGATATACCAAAGCCCCAAGTTCATTTCAAATCTGGGTTAAAAGACAGTTTTGACTCTTGGACAATATTGATGATGCACGTGGCATCAGATGACATGAATGTCTGTAGGTGGGGGAAGGGTTGCTTTGTAGACATCTTTGTAGGCAAGTTATGTAACATTTTTATACCACAGTTTCCTTCCCTGTAAAATGGAAATAAAGTTAGCCCTGTCTACTTCATGGGGATGTTAAGGAACTTTAAGTAAAATGAGAATGCATGTAAAGGTTTTTATAAATTATGCAGTACAGAGCAAATTCAAGTTATTCTCTACTAGAAACAGTAATAGATTTACACTTGAGACACACTTAAAGAAGAAAAACAATTCCAATGTTCTAAGGCATAAATGAAGGTTAATTATGACTATACATCATGTCACTGGCAAACTCTGAGACCTCGTCTTGTACTACTACTCTGTCTAGTCGTGTTCTTTCTGTTCTGTGAACAAACCAAATTCGTTTTCCCCTCCCAACCTTTGCACTTACTATCTCTCTATCTGGTTAGCTATTCTCCTGGTTCCTTGTATGGCTTCTCATCATTTGGGTCTCAACTCTAATGACACATTCTCAGAGATACACCCCCATCATTATCCAGGCTAACTGTATCTCTGCCCACCCCACTCCAGTCTCATGTGACCACATAACTCTAAATTATTTTCTTCTTAACACTTATTATTTAAATACCTTATTTCTTTTTTACTTGTTTGTGGAGAAATCACCACCACGTAAGGGCACAGTGTCCTTTTTACAGAGAACCTTAGTAACAACCAAGCAGTCTGTCACTAAGCTAGATCAGACTGCCAACACTTTGGATGACAGGAAGTTCATAGTGACCTTGCCAAATGAGAGATGTGGTCAGCTGGAAACCAGACTTTCCAGAGGAACAAGGTGGGTAGGGAAGGATGTGAAATTGACGATTTTCCATATGACGCATTTGGATAAATAATGATATCCTTTTACTAATTAAATTCAATATGTATTTACACATCCTTCAGATAACTGATTTGCCTGTAATTTCTATTCTATAGCATATGTAATGCTATTTTAAAATACCCTCTCTCACTGAGTCCCATCATCAAATGCAAAATTGTGACATGTCACATTTATTGCTGGCATTCCCCAGTCTCCTCTTTCAAACAGTGTTTCTTGAGGCGTTTAATCCCTTTCCACTCACTATTTACATACTCGCCCCACGACTCACTCTACAAGGCCCTGCTTTCAGCTGTCAGCAGATCTCTATTTGCTGTTTCTTCTTCTAAATTCCAATTCAGAATTATACATAACCCAACCATGACACTAAACGAAATGCATAATTATAACTGTCTGCATATGTGTCTCTCCCTCTTGTTAAATTCTACTTGCATTACCAAATATGGAGTCCCTGCACTTACTTATTACAGAATATAGTAGACATTCAATAAATGCTTTTATTTTATATTTTTCCACAGAGTTGCCTTTCTTTTTTTAACCATTGTCCATATGTTACTTTATTATTACTCTTTGAATGTCAACATGAGTGGAATTGGGGTCATTGGTTTGTACATTTTTCTATGTTAAAAACTCATATCTTCTTCTTAGAAAAAAAATTCAAAAAGTGATAGAGGAAAGAGGCTTCACTGTGTCCTGGCTGTGTTAAGCCAGGCAACTCTCAATTTTTCACTTAAGTGGAAGAAAATTGAAGAAATTAATTAATTGATTAATTGAAGAAAATTAATTAATTAATTAATTGAAGAAAATCCCAGAGAATAGCTGAATCTACTTATAGTTCTATTTTTCCAATTAATCTACTTAGTCACTTAATTAAGGACGTGGAGTGGTCTGAACACAGATTCCCGGAGCCAAGTCTTGGGTTTGAATCCTGATTCTGACCCTTAATAAGCTTAGCTTGTTTGACTTCAGGCAAATTTCTTAATCTACCTGCATTTTAACTTCCTCGTTTGTAAAATGTAAAAAATAATTGTACCCAATGAATAGGGTTGATACAGTCAACGAATATTTATTTAGGACATATTATATACCAGGCTCTGCTCTTGGTACAAGGGATAGAATATGAAAAAAAAAGACAAAAAAATCCTTCACAGGGTTTGCATTCCAGTTGGCAAAATAAATATAAACACACATACATGTGTTAGTGATAAGTGCTAAGGAAAAAAAATAATAAACAAAGAAAGGTATGAACTGTGATGGGGCTGGAGGGATTTAAAGTTTTAGATAAGGTGATCAGGGAAGTTCACACTGAAAAGTCCTGAAAAAAGACTGAAGAAAGCAAGGAAGCTGGCCACGCCAGTCTCTATGCGAGGAGCCTCCGAGGCAGAGGGAACATTACTTGTAAAAGCCTTGAGGAAGAAAGAAGCTTGTCTGATGTGTTCAAGGGACAGCAAAAAGCCCAGTGTAGTTGGAGTGCAGTGAACTGTAGGAAGGTGTGTGTGTGTGTGTACTCGTGTCGGGGTGTCAGGTAGGGCCCTGTGCACCACGATGAGAACTTCAGCTTGGCTTTTACTCTGAGAGAGAAGAGCCCTTGAAGAGGTTTGTGCACACAGGAAAGACACAATGAGATTCAGGTTTTAACTGCATTCCTCCAGGTGCCTTACTGAAAGCTGACTGGTAGAGGGGCGATGGGGGAAAGCAAGGGCGGAGGCAGGGAGACCTATTGCCATAATGCAGTTGAAAGATGATGGTGTTTGGACCTAGAAGGAAGTAGTACAGGTGGTTAAGAGCTGGGCAGATTCTGGATTTATTCTGAGAACAGAGCTAGCAGAATCTCTGGGCTGATCACATATAGAGTGGAAGAGGAAAAGGAAGAGTAGCAACGTTTCTGGCCTGAACAACTAGAAAAAGGGTGCTTCCATGAACTGAAATACTAATAAATACTCAATGCATGATTTATGTAATTTTGCTAAAATGTGTTAACCTGTTAATGAGTTAATAAATGGTACAGATGAACCTACTTGCTGGGCAGGAATAGAGACGCAGATGTAGACAACAGACGTGTGGACACAGCGGGAGGAGGGGAGGGTGGGATGAATCGGGAGATTAGGATTGACATACATACACTACCATGTGTAAAACAGATAGCTACTGGGAACCTGCTGCATAGCACAGGAGGCTCAGCTCGGTGCTCTGTGATGACCTAGATGGGTGGGATGGGGGTGGAGGGAGGTCTAAGAGGGAGGGGATATAGGTATACATATAGCTGATTCACTTGTTGTACAGCAGAAACTAACACAACATTGTAAGGCAATTATACTCCAAAAAAAAAAAATATATATATATATATATATGTAAAGCACTTAGTCTAGTCCTTAGTACCAAGTCAGCCCAATATAGGTGTTTGCTGTCAACTACTAACAAATTGAGATGGGAAATGTATTAACCCCCAGAATATTATTAGATGGGAAAATGTTCACAGTAGAGTTAAAACTTTTGGTCTTTGGAAATAAAGTGACTGAAGTGAGATACTGAAAGACTCTCCGCTGGATGTTAAAGTATAGGAGATAAACAGGATTTTCAAGTAATGACCACAATTCCCTCTCCTTTCAATTCCCCCTTTTCACCTGCACGTGCCTTTAATACAGTATTTTTCTCTTTTTTACTCCTACCTCTTGAAAGTATCCCTAACTTCAAAAAACAACACATGCACAAAACATATTAACCTTCCAAAAAAAAAAAATCTTTGTGTTTTATACTCACTATAGCAATGGAATTTACATTCAACAATACTATTTTAAGTACCATGGAAGTACGTGTATTTTGAAGATACAAGGATGACATTTATTTTTTATTGTTATTTTATGTTCTTGAAACTGTGAAAGCCAATACAATGAAATATAAGTATTAGAGAATGCTCAAATACATACAAATATTCTAACCAGCTTTTTTTTTTTTTTTTTTTAAAGCTCTTTTGGTTTCTATGCAAAGGTTTGGTTTCTATGTTCTTCTACAGAATTCATTTTTCACTGGCGAATTGTAAGATGACATTTCAAGCTAAAAATATCTGGAATCTTCCTGTTGGCAGAAAAAGGGTCCTGGCTATGGAAATAATTATGTGACTGATTCCATTTGATTCAATTAACTTTGCATCATTTCATTTCTCCTTTGTGAATATCTGGCATCAGGGAGTAGGGCCCTTCCATAATTACTATTATGACTTAACAGTATTTTCCCCCCCAGTGGGCATTAGCTTATACTTGTAACTCTCCTTCTGTAGGAAATATGACTCTATTAAAATGTATGCTCATGTGCCGATTCTATTTCAGTTTAAGTCTTTATGTATAACAGGGCCTGGTAAATAAATAACACTGGGGGCCCAATAAATAGACAATAAGGTTTGGCTGCTTCGACCAGACCAAGCAACTAAAACAAACACAGAAAGAACAATAACTGCTGGAAACCCCACTCCACCCCCTCCCACCGTGTTTTCCTCTGAAGGTGAGGAGTCAGACAAAACTCTTTGTCATATACTGATTCCAAAATCCACTGTTAAACACGTTTATGTTATTTTTCCCAAAGCCTTACTGTAATTTACAGATCGATGTGGCTCTTAAATGGAAGCAACAAAGACAGGAAAAGAATTGGGGAATCTAAGTAACCTCTTTTATTTTTAATGCCACAGAGGTGCTGTGGGCTGTAGTTCTGCTAATTCAGTAAAGGATACAAGTTCTGAGACTGGCGTGCATTCAGCACTGGGACTCAAAATAGCTTGAACGCTGCAAGTTGGAAGTTCTCTGAAGATAGATGTCACAGTTCTCCTTTAAATTCAGGCAGTGAGTTAATGGGTCATATCATCATCTCCAACGATAATTAAAATGCAGAATGTACTCTCTTTAATTTGGGATAAATTCTATAATGTCTCTCTCTTTCCTCTTCCCAACCGTCTAAAGTTTTGTTTAATGTTGATGCTTCATGGTTTATCAAGTGCTCTCATATACATTTCGTATTCAATATTTTTACTGGTCCAATATTTTTTACAAATCGTCCTAACAGTATCGTGATGAAGAAATTAATCATATGATTTCTATTCTTTAGATATGTAATTTGAAACTCTGAGAACAATTCTGGATCACTAAGTACATATAGTTTAAAGGAGCAGAACCATAACTTGAACCACGTCTTTAATTTTTAAAAAACTGTACCCTTTCCATTTCATTACAGTTAAATATTGGTAATTATATTACTAAAAATTCTCTGAGTATTTTCCAGACGTTTTCAGTCAAGACAGTTGCCCAAGAACAGGGAGAATCACAGTGCAAGGGAATTAGGGTGGAGGAAGGTACTGAGAAGAGACCAAAATTGGCCCTGGATAAGCTACAGAACAGAAAGAGAATACTCTTACAGAGTTTGAATGTGAAATGCACAGCATTTAGCACATTATACAAGTAATGCATTTATCTGTAAGTTTTACTGCCATATGTCATCAAGACTGCGTTTCTTATAAGGTGCACCACCAAGAGAAAAACAAAAGACGAAACCCTGTCAATTAAACCATGATACACCATTGATCATAAGATATTTTGAGATTTTAATAAGTCAAAATGTGAAAACAGGTACGTCTTAGAATCCAGGAAATATAGTACTGGTGACTGTGGAGGGTATGGGAATTCTCAAAATCAGTCAATATAACCTAACTAGACAATCAATAAGCATTTATTAAGTGCCTATGGATGGGTATGAAGAAGCAAAATGCATAATCTAGGTGAATAGGCTTAAGTGCTACATATGAAATATTAATTGCTATCCTTCAGTTTCACAGTGATGACCACTGGTTGGAGAAAACAAATCTGCCTGTGCAAAAAAGATGTCTGGGTGTGCAAGTGCCAGGGGGTTATGAGGTACAGGAAGGAGGAGGAGAGAGGGGAATAAAGAGGAGGAGGCAGTTGGGGGAGGGGAGGGTGGCTTGGAGGACAGGAAGGAAGAATGGAAGGAGCGGTCTAACCTGTCCAGGAGCTTCACTGAAATTCATGAGTGGTCTGAATCCTGTGCGCACAGATCTCCTGATCCTATTAATTGCTGGGCTGTATGTGAAATGATTCTTTGAAACAACAGCTTTGAAAAAGGGCTTCAAACATTTTTGTAACGTCTATAGTCTAACCCTGAAGATTTTTCCATTCTTGTATATTGTTTAAATCACAAAGACTGAAAACTCAGACACTTCTGATACCTCTCAAATTTGAGCTAAATGTAGCTGCTTAAACATTGGACGTTGCTTGGAAATTAAATTTTGTTATGACTTTTTCAACATTCTTGATGACTTAAAAGTTTTAGATTCTGTGATTAAAGTTAAAAAGTTGTTTGGCCTGAAACCAATCATCTAAATATTTAACTTGGGCATTTTTCATATTATTATGATTATCAGCACACAATCTGTGTGCTGAACTGGAAAAATGAAATTAGATTGTTTATTTCTAATTAAAAACATTTCTGTTTCTGCAGTGAGATTTTCATAAATAAATTACCCTATAATGTGAAATAATTGCTTTTGCAATTAACCAAGTAAGAAGAAAAGATACTCAACCTTTTAGCCGTGCATTATGCTCATAAATTTATTGCTAATTTGAAAGGGATAATATCCTGTAGCATCATTAAGCTTCATAACTAAGTGATAAACTACATTATACATTCTGATACTGTTACATAGTTGCTTGTGATTGAGGAAAAACTAACCTAGTAATGGTAATTACTTCCTTTAAAAGGAAAAACTATAAATAAATAATAATGCAGAGCAATTTCATTTTTAAAAGTCAATAATGAATTCCATCTGCTGCACGCCATTAAAAATCAAAGAGGTTACTTACGTGTGTGCCTCAGATCTTTTTATATCTTTATGCCTTCCATTTAGAAGTATAGGTCGACCCATCAATGATAATGTTATTTTGACTTGTTTGACCAAAACTTAAAGAAAGAAAAAGACGGGCTTCCCTGGTGGTGCAGTGGTTGGGGGTCCGCCTGCCGATGCAGGGGACGTGGGTTCGTGTCCCAGTCCGGGAGGATCCCACATGTCGTGGAGCGGCTGGGCCCGTGAGCCATGGCTGCTGAGCCTGTGCGTCCGGAGCCTGTGCTCCGCAACGGGAGAGGCCACAGCAGTGAGAGGCCAGCGTATCGCAAAAAAAGAAAAAAGAAAAAAAAAAAAGAAAGAAAAAGACAAAAGCCTCCTATTGATTTCCCTCGGCATTTCTGTGGAGCCTAAAGGACTTATTTCAATAAAATGCCAAAGGAAAACAAAGGCATTTAAGCAAACTTTTAATAGGATGGTTAGGAGAGCCTAAAGAAACGCATTACCAGTCTTTGAAACCCAGAGAACACGCATAAGCGTGTGACTTAACCACTATCATTACCCTAGCTGTGCACAACCTTTCAGTTACAGGCAAGATAAGGCAATATGCAAATCTTACTGGCAAATTTCATTTCCTATGAATGAATGAAAAAAGTCACTAATGACATGTATAAATGGCCACTGGACATGAAAACAGACCCCAAATCACTATGTTTGAATCTATTTCTGGTAGGGCCTCCATATAGAATCACAGCAGCTGCACCTACAGCAAATCACAGACAAATAATGTAGCTGCACGGAAAGTCTTTTTCATATCCTATATTCAGATTAGTATTTCAACAGAGTCACTCCCTCCTGATTGCCCCCAGCAAACATTCCCTTCCTGGAGGTAGTAACCAACAGATCCATATAGCTCATCTGGATTTTGAAAATGTAACAAAGTGACCTTTCTCTGACCTTCTAAAATGACTTATTTAAAGCTGAGAGCACTTACACATACCTTTACGTGCGCAGAACATTTCTGAGGTCCTCCCTTCAACCCCTACTCAGCCAGCAAAGTGCTGCTCTCAGGAAGAGAGGACGGGGATTTTAGTTCCTGTGCTTCCCCGGGTAATACAACACTTCCTTTCTGGGTGAGTGCCCTCTACTCCCGGCCCTGACCTCTGGTGGCAGTGTTCGAGTCTCAAAGGTTTCTGTTTCTGCACACGGTAAACCCACTGTATCGCCTCCTGGCTGCGTAAGCCGCCCTCTTGTTTCACTGAACATTCTCGAAACAGTGCCAGCATGCTCTACATAATACACTACTAAGTGGACCCTCTAAGTCTATCATGGAGTGAGATAACAGAGCTCAGTATCTAACTTGTGTACGTTTCTTATCTTAAAGTGAATCAATGGCTCAGCCACCTTTAACAAATCTCTATTATGTACTCCTAACAGCACTGAGACTCAGCAGATCTGATAAGGCTGAGTCCTAACCTGATTGGTGTTTTATACCTTTACAGATATTTAAATGCTGTTAGCTCATTGTCCAAACATAAGTTTGATTTCTTTTTCTCCAGAACCTCCATCTGCATTGTCATGATATAGTACACACCACTTTGCATTACAGTTATTTCCTTCTGTTTTTTTTCCCTGTTAGGACAAGGAGAGAGTACATTACAGCACCTATAATAGTGTGGAAACTTAGTAACTGAATGAATGAATGAGTCATAATAACTCCCTCTTCCTACCTGCCCCCCACCTCCCCTTAATTCACATTCTGTGTTAGTCCTTTAAAAGCAAATGGCACCATCCACAGCCTGGCTCTATTTGACTCCCTGTCAATATACTTCAGAATCCTGGAGAAGATTTTGGTGGATGTTTCCATTTTATTCTCCCCGGTCATCACATTTTTATGGAATCCTTCAATGGCAGCTCACTGAGATATAAACATATGATAATACTGTATTTTATTTGGTGGGTAGGGATTATTATCACCAGGAAGAGAAAATGTCAACTCAGTAGATAAAAATCCTTTGCAAGTCCAAGGTCTACTGTCTGCCAAAATAGGCGGGCTCCAGGGGCAAGTTAAAAAAATATACAAGTCATTGAAAACTGTGTGCAGTACATTGTGATGAACTGACAATGCTTATAAAGAAAGCAGAGTTCATATTACCACCAGTTCATGACGCTGGCATCTCTACGTAATACAATAAGACCAAGATTTTGCGTGCAGTACAGAACTTAGGGCCTTTGCCAAGTTCTGACAGTTCCATAATAAGCTATTCATTGGCTAGTACAGAACCGGATCAAACCAACATGATTTCAGAGGAAAATGGTATAAACTGGCAATATAATTCATTCTCAAATGAAAATTTATGATATCTAATCTTCTCTATGGAGCTACCGTTGTATCCACCACAAACTATTTGGCTCCTTTAAGGGTTCCAGCAGTATTCCATATGAATGCTATTAATTAAATAAGACAACCTATGTAAAACTTCTGGTAAAGTTCCTGGCACACCGCTATAAGTGTTTTAACAGCTATTAATTTCTATTCCATTCCTTAATGATAGGACTGGTTTATTCCAGTCCTAGATACCATTCTACATAAGAGCAATGCTAATGCTAAACAATGCCTTACATGTAGGTAAGGCTTTATCATTTACAAAGTGCTTCAACTAATATTCTCTAGTTATACACACAACCACCCTGGGAAATGTTGCTTATTCTCAAAGTTTTGTGGAGTTAGCTATGTATAGAAACTTAATGACAATGTAGCCTTGCAGCTTTATATGGTAAGCAAAAAGAGAGGCCAGAAGTGTTTTGAAGTTGCTCTAATGTTCACCTTCAAAAAGTTTAGCATAGCTGCAGACTCCTGGAAACAACAGCAAGCAGGTAGAGAGCAGGAAT
>NW_006771143.1:2097394-2111318 GCF_000442215.2 Lipotes vexillifer
GCAGGAATGAACTGGCTCTTTTTTTAAATCAAGACTTTATATTAGAAGAAGAGACTCACACACAAAAAACCCTAGACAAAACATAAACATATGGTTTTCAGGATCTGCAGAAAATGCAAAAGGGTGGCTTTTATATATTTACATCTCACATAGATGGTAATGCTATCTATATCTGCATTGTGCTTGAATTCAAATAATAGAAGTATAAAGATGTACACACATATCAAATACACTTATAAACTGGTCATATGAAAAGTACTTGTATAAACAAATATCCATAGCTATATACATTTCATATCTACACAAGACACATATTTCTCAGTATTTTGTCATTTGCTCTTCCTTATTTGCTTTCACTAGGAATCTGATAGGAACTAGATTTGAGCCACTTGTCAGCTAAGTGTAGTTCTTTCAAGGTTTTGTAAGACCAAGTCAATCTTTTAATTGTGCTTAGAACCGGCCATTAGGCATCTGATGACATAGTTTCCAAAGAATAAATACTGGCTCTTGGGCATTGCTTCCTCTTAGCTGTCCTTCAACTTTGGCGTCCAGGCTGCTAAGAAGCTCTGTTTTTAAAATATTTTTAGTGCTGTGGTTAGGAATGCCACTGCTTCTACATAATCTCCGGTTTTTATTCTAGATTCTTTTTCCAGTTTTTTTAAAATGTATTTCCTATCTTACTTCTTGATTGATTTGCCTTATATTACATATGTTACATCATGTAGTTTGATCAATTCGTGATAATGAGACATTTTATTTCATTGAAAGGTTTTTTTTTTTTCTTCAATTTTATTGTGGTAAGAACATAACGTTCTTACCACACAGTCTAGTTCTTATCAGATGCCTGTGAGCAAATAAGAAAGAGCACATGACAACATACCGGGACATACGTATTTTGTGTAGATATGACACATATATAGATATTTGTTTACATAGGTACTTTTCATATGACCATTTCTCAAGTGTGTTTGATATATGTGTGTCTCTTATTTGAATTCCAACACTTAACATCTTAACATGTAAAATTTTGCATACAGTACATTATTGTTCATTATAATGTGACTTTTTTCCTTATTAATTAATTTTATTTTATTTTTTATTGAAGTATAGTTGATTTACAAAGTTGTGTTAGTTTCAAATATACAGCAAAGTGATTCAGCTATATATATACACAAACATATATATTCTTTTTCAGATTCTTTTTCACTATAGGTTATTACAAGATAGTGAACTTAGTTCCCTGTGCTATACAGTAGGTCCTTGTTGTTTACTTTATATACAGTGGTGTGTATATGTTAATCCCAAACTCCCAATTTATGCCTCCCTCACTTTCCCCTTTGGTAACCATAAGTTTGTTTTCTATGGCTGTGGGTCTATTTCTGCATTGTAAATAAGTTCACTTGTATCATTTTTTAAAGATTCCACATACAAGTGATATCATATGATACTCGTTTTTCTCTTTCTGACTTACTTCACTTAGTATGATAATCTCTAGGTCCATCCATGTAGCTGCAAATGGCAAAATTTCATTCTTTTCTATGGCTGAGTAATATTCCATTGTATATATATACCACATCTTCTTTATCCATTCAACTGTCAATGGACATTTAGGTTGCTTCCATGACTTGGCTATTGTAAATAGTGCTGCTATGAACACGGGGGTGCATGTATCTTTTCAAATTATGTTTTCTCTGTATACATGCCCAGGAGTGGGATTGCTGGATCATACGGCAGTTTTATTTTTACTTTTTTAAGGAACCTCCATACTGTTCTCCATAGTGGCTGCACCAATTTACATTCCCACCAACAGTGTAGGAGGGTTCCTTTTTCTCCACACTCTCTCCAGCAAATAATGTGACTGTAAATGTAAAAATTTGTTGTTTTATTTCTATGAGATGGATAAATCTGCTTGATTACACAATTAGGACTTGTTCAAATTGAACTTTTTTTTGAAGATAGTAGGGATAGGACCCTTTGCTAAAGGAAAATTTATGAAAAAATAGTCTCTCCAATACTTGGGTAATTTCAGAATCTTGTGGTCTTCCTATTTATAGATGTTAATTGTTGGCAGGTAGGATTATAAAAGCACTTTTGCTAATAACATATTACAATGCCGAGGATACAACCTTAACCTGAGATGTGAATTTTACTTGTAGACTGCACCCTTATCAAAACGCATGCTACAGAATACAAAAAGAACACTTTCCTCCTAAGGTGAAGTGCCAAACAAATGTGGTTAAGATGCCGAGTGATCAGCGGTGTCAGTTCTAAAACAAAGGTTTTCCAGGGGATGAATGCAAGGAGAGGCAATGTTCCCTGGTGGAGAGAAAACATCCACTTCTCTATGAGAAAGGCTACTTATCACGTATTTAATTTTCTTTTAGAAGAGAAAGGGTGTTTAAGAGTGATTTTTAAAAGAAAATTTGAACTGCTTACAGTAGCGATTATTGTTGGGTATATGTAGGGTATTTCAAGTGTACTAGTCTTCATGGAAATAAATGCCTCACAAAATTCCTATAAGTTTAGTTTGCCTAAAAGAGCTTTCACCAAACCAGATCAGGTAGCACGTAACAAAAGTAATGCTGTTTACTGAGCAACTAGTGTTTGAGGGAAGCCTTTGCCAAACACTGGAGTTACAGCGGCGATTCAGTAACCTGATATACACAGTGTTTTTAATTTTCTTCTTTCTCCTTGTGAACATACTTTCTGAATGAAGGGAAAAAAGCCCCAAGTTCTGTGTTTTTCCCTTGGGAAAAATGTCTCCTATTGAGCAGGGAGCACAATTTCTGTTCTATTCTTCCCTCTTGTTATATTTCTCAGCAATCTGCACTAAATGGTCAGCTTGTCTCCTTTCTCTGGGCTGTATCAGCTAACGTAAATATTGCAGAGTGAGCAACAGTTAAGACTCTGGAGGCAGTCTGCCTGGGTTCCAGCCTCCACTTTCCAGCCATGAGGCCTGGGGTAAATTATTAACCTCTCTGCCTCTCAGTTTTCTCACCTGTGAAACTAGGATTTTAATACTTCCTACCTCATAGGGCTGCTATGAGGATTAAGTGCTTTAATACATATGAGAAACTCAGAATAGTACTTGGCATGGAATAAGTACTCAATAAATGCTAGCTTGTTAAATTATCATTATAAAGAGAAAGCTATAAAAGTAGGTGTAGGCATTTCACATATTGCCAGCCATATCAAGATAAGCCATGTTAATACAACATTCTTTATAATATAGAAATTGATTAGGATGAACTCTTCAAAACAAAGCTTTCCTTAACTATCTGATTTTGAAATTTCAAAATTGTCATAAGAAAAGAGATGCAGAAAGGAAATAAAGGAAAAAACCCCTCAGTTCATAATGACAAATGAGTTTTAAGCTTGGTTTCAAAAGTACTAAGTTAGACTTAGTAACTAAGTCTAACTAAGAAAATGAATGATTCCACACATAAAAAGTTACACAGTACATGAAAATAATTATAGCCTAAAAGAATTATGTTAAAGTTAGTGTTTGATTAAAATAGTTACGTCAATCAATGGTGCCTTGGGACTTACCTGGTGGCGCAGTGGTTAAGAATCCGCCTGCCAATGCAGGGGACATGGGTTTGAGCCCTGGTCGAGGAGGATCCCACATGTTGTGGAGCAACTAAGCCCATGCGCCACAACTACTGAGCCTGTGCTCTAGAGCCCGTGAGCCACAACTACTGAGCCCGCGTGCCACAACTACTGAAGCCCGCGGCGCCTAGAGCCTGTGCTCCGCAACAAGAGAAGCCACCACAATGAGAAGCCCATGCACCACAATGAAGAGTAGCCCCTGCTCGCGGCAACTAGAGAAAGCCTGTGCACAGCGACGAAGACCCAACACAGCCAAAAATAAATAAATAAATTGATCGATCGATCGATAAATAAATAAATAAATATTAAAGACAAATCAATGGTGCCTTGGACATTGTCTAGTAGTGTATATCTTAAACTTTTACTTTATTATAATTATTAATTTAAAAAATTTCCCCAGATATGAATTATATGCCATATAATTTTTTTTCAACAAAAGGGAGACAATCATTAAGATTATGGACATTGAGAAGTGGAAACAGCAAAGATCAAGCAGAAGATTATAAAAGAGAAAAACAATGAAATGATTAGTGACTGATTAATAAGAAAAGAAAATGGAATAGATATCATTTAAGAAAATAATTCAAGGTCTCTCAGTCACATTGGTCAGAAACAAGTTAGTCCTCTTGAAAATCAGAATGACCTTTTAGCTTTTGTTTTCACATAAAACAATCTATTACACTTCCTGACAAGTCATTTCTAGAGTTCAAAAGCAAAAGTACTCTCCATCACCACTTAATGGCTGGGGAAAAAAAAAAAGTCTAGATTTGACTAAGTTAATTTTGGAATAGTCAGGAAAGAATGGGGATGGGAAACAGCAAAAGGAAGATATTCGGGACGTCCAGGCTGCCTGCCCAGCACTGCTACTTTATATGGAACAAAGGCTTTGCTCCACCAGCTTGAAAGAATCTTTTTGTGCCTTGTAAATTATACTGAGGATTTGGATTTTCATCTGAGGGCAATAGGGAGGTACTTAGGCTTTTAAGCAGAGCACCTTTTGACATCACCCTTACAGTTCTCCAGGGTCTGTCCAATTCTGGCTCTTTACTTCTCAGGGCAACATCTTTGAATTAGATGGGACTCTACTCCCATTGTCCTTGGTCCCCAATATCCTTTCTTCCCCACAAAATGCAATCCAGTTTGTGTTCTCAGTCCAAGTAGAAAACCATGAGGACAACTGAAATCAATACTCAGACAAAATCAGACAAAATCAGACAGAGTGGATTCACTACTCACAGGATCCGGCCTAAGAACTCCATTCCATCATCACCCCCTCTTGCTCAGTATGGAGTTTAACATACACAGGCTTCTTTGCGGTTCTTTGAGCACACCAAGCATGCTCCTGTCCTAACACTTTTGTACTTGTGGTTCCCCTTTTCTTAGAATGCTCTCCCCAGACATTGGCCTGACCTTGCTCCCTCATTCTATTTAAGTCCCTGTTCACATAGCTCTTCCTTAGAGAGGTCTTTTCTCACTACAGTATCCAGGGAAGCACCCGCTTACATGTTTTTTCCTTCATGACACATCACTAACTGATATTATACCTTTATATGTTTCTGCATAGTCCCCCCTACTAGAATTTAAGCTCTAAGAATGTTCATTGCTATAGTTCCCCACAACCAAAACAATGTCTGGAACATTATAGGAGACCAAGTAATATCTATTCAATGGCCCAACTAGAAGTTGCTGGGCATATAACAGATGTCCAATGAGTACTTGTGGAAAACCTATTAAGGTTTAGACTGAATGAATGTGTGCATGCTTTATGCTAGATTAAAAATATGTATTCATAATAATAATTCTATTGCTATTTTATTTTAAATTTACTTCTAATTACTGATTTGCTCGGACATGGGGTGTCATGAGTCTTTCTAGAGTAATGTTGTCTAAATTGAGATTTAAAGAGAGGAATAAATTAGGCAAACAGGATCATGTATTGAAAAGGTAGGTGGGAACAGGGGAAAGGGAAAGTACTCAAGGCAGAGAGACTACAGGGGAAAAGGCCTGGTGAGGAAGCTTCAACTGCAAGAAGTCCAGTGTGACAGTAGCATGCTACAGGAGAAGATATGATAAATTACGGTACAGAGAGAGGAGAGATATGAGATTAGGGGAATAAGCAGGAACCAGGGCCTTCATGTGCCCTGTAAATTACACTGAGAATTTAGATTTTAATCTGAGGGCAATAGGGAAAGCATTAATAAGATCAGACTTGAACTCTAAAAATTAGCCCCACTAAAGGAGATGGATTGGAGGGGGACACATCCTGAATATAAGAGTGGTCTTAGGAGGTGATGATTATAATCCATGTGATATATGAAGCTAAATAACGACAGTTGGGACTGAAAGAAGTGAATCAATTGAAGACACTTTACAGGTTAGAATAGCTAGGATTTCTTGAGTGATTATAGCTGCTCTGATGGGGGAGATGTGCTTGGGGTGGTAGAAGAAAGAACCTATTTTGGTACCAGAGAATACTGAAGGGAACTCAGCTTTAAAGGAGGGCATTAGAAAACCACCTGTGGAAAGGTTCGTTTTGAAATACCTGTGGAATATCCTAGGAGATGTCTAGTAAACAGTTGTAGGTCTAAAGTTTATGATAATCTTCTCAGCTGGAAATTTAGATTCGAACATCATCTGCTCATGGATGTGAATTAATATTGCTTAGGACAAACATATTCTCATATATTCTTTAGCTAGATTCAGCCATTGTTAATATTTTATTCCATTTGTTTTACATTTGTGCTCTCCCTCTCTTTCTCTTCTCTCTCTGACATACATGTATACATACACACACACGTAATGTATATATTTGTTGAACCATTTGAGGGTAAGTTACATGCATCATGGCTTTGGCCCTAAATACTCAAGTGCATACTTCCTATGAACATGGATATTCATGCATACCCATGAATATGCAGTTTTCAATTTAGTCAATTTCACATTGACAGAATACTTTTATATGCAGTCCAATTTTGTCTGCAGTCCCATTTTGACTACTGACCCAATAATGACTCCAGACAGCATTTTTAATTCTCAAGTTAAGGTTGATTTCTTCTGCTAAGTTTGGCTTTCACAATTACACAGAGGTCTAAGAGTCACGTTAAGTAGTTGATTTTGTTTGCATTTTCCTTCCTATAAAAGAAGTAATAAGGTTTGAAACTATATTTCTTTATGTTACTGAAATCTATCTCCTGCAGCTTTTTTTTTTTTAATTCTATGAGTTCTATCATCTACATAAGGGCAAAGCTATCACATGAATAAAAAAGAGTTGCCCAACTGACCTCCTCTGTATAGTATTTGCTTTGATGCTTTTTTATGAGCAATAAAGCTTCTTAAGCCCCCAGGGAACATTCTTCCTTTTCTTAAGATCACCTAATTTTTGTTTGTTTCTTTTTTGTTTTTTGGGTTTTTTTTTGGCCTCCTGGCTTGTGGGATCTTAGTTCCATGGACTAAGGATTGAACCTGGGCCCTCGGCAGTGAGAGCGCAGAGTCCTAATCACTGGACAGCCAGGGAATTCCCAAGATCAGCTAATTTGAGTTATATTATTTTTTTTCTCCCTTTAGGAAAGTAATTGATAAGGAAAGGATGGAGGGTAGTGGTGGAAGGCGACAAAGTCCAGTCTGTAAAGTAGACTTTATGATTAAAGTCACCTTTAAGAAGTATCAAAATTAAAATTCTAAAGAATGTAATGCACCAAAGCATCAGCTAGGGCTAAATTCAGTAGGTTGTAAGAGCTCAGAGCAGGACGATATAAACCATCAGCATTCCAAACCTAACAGGACCAGAGCTGCACAATGGCAGGCTTTATTTATAGGAATCCTTTCGCACCCACTTGCAAAGTTGCTGAACTGGTTTCTGTTTCCTTTGTGGGTGTTTTGGTCAAAGAAGAGAAGCATGTTTTGGCTTGGCACTGAATGTTGATCTTTAATGGAAAAGAAACAGATTTATCAGAATTATTTACCTCCAAAAGAGTCCTGACTTCACATCGTTCAAAGCCACCCATAGCTGTGCAAATAGCTTCCTCGCTTCCCATCCCTCTTTTTTTAGATATGAGAAATGGACCTGGGTTAATGTGCAAGCCACGTCAAAGGCAAAGGTTTGATATGTCTTAAATCTCTGATAAAAAATAGTACACATAGCAGTCCTTAGCTGCCCTTGGAAACCACCACCAAGATGACCAAACCATGATACGTTTGTCATTAGGCTACTGGAAGATTTGCCCCAAAAGTAAGTGAACTTGGGTGTACCTTCATAAGCTATCTGTTTTAGAACCTTAAAACCAAAATCAAATGGTGGGGCTCCAGTATAAGGCTGTAAAATTAGGGGCTTTGAAATCAGGCACATCTGAGTTTGAATTCTCTCTCTGCTGCTTACTGTGTTGCTTTGGCTGAATTACATAAAGCTCTCTATCCCCCAGTTGCCTCGATAGTAACAAAGGAGCGGTAGCACGTACCTGCCAGGGCATTAAACTAGGATTAAATGAGATAACATATGTGACATGTCTAAGTACAATATCTACCATATGGTAGGTGCTTAAAAATAATTCCCTGAGCCCTTCAGCATGCTGACAAGGACTGATTTACTATAAAGCAAAAGGCCTGATTCAAGGCAGAAGGATTGATTTAAGGCAGAAGAAATGGAGAGGAGGGACCCGAGACTTCCTGGAGGTGGTGACATAAATCAGTGAAGGAAGGAAAGCAGGAGACAGGCGGCTATGTCATGGTCTAGACGAGGGCACAAGAAGCTCGAACCTGGATAGCACCAGTGAGGAAGACGACTGGAGAGGACTTGTGAGAATGTCAGGGGGTACAAGAGACACGTGACTCCCAATGTTCACGTCTGCGTGGCAGAGAGAGTGATGCTGCTCTTGCAACCAGCGGGTAAAAAGAGATGGCTTGAGTCAAAAATGGTCATTTGAATTCTCAGGTGTTTCCAGGGACCCGCAGACTCTTAGGGGGCAGTCGCTCAGCTCCAGCTGGACGTGTGGTGCCTCAAGCTTAACAGAAAGGTTAGCACCCAAGTTCTATTTTGGGGGAGTCAGCTACATATAGGTGAGTTGATACCACCGCAGAAAATATCCTCAAGAAAGGAAAAAGTGTAGAGAAAGAAGAGAACAGGAAAGCTCTAGACCATGTGTATTTAGGTCAGACGTAACAATCCCGTTCTTCATTTCTTGGCTTTAAAGGCAGAGTGCCAAAACTATGTTTGTAGAAGGTATTGAAACACAGTGTGGGAGGTTCTACACTCACCTGGTTTCTGGGACATTGGTCAGTTGGTGCCTTCTTATCTAAACAACAAAAAACATTCAGAGAGGGTTTCTTTCTTTATGGGGGATCAAGAATACCAAAAACTAACATTCCCTGTGTTGCTTCGTGGCAGGTACTCTGGTGTGGTAGGTAGAATAATGACCCCTAAAAGCGCCCTTGTTCTAATCCCCCAAACCTGTGAATATGTTACCTTAAGTAGCAAAGGGGAATTAAGGTTGTAGACGTAATTGAGATGCAGATGAAATGAATTAAGGTTGCTAATCAGTTGGCCTTGAGATGGGAGATTAACCTGGTGGGCCCAGTGTAATCACAAGGGTCCTCCTAAGTGGAAGAGGGAGCCAGGAGGGTCAGTGCCTGTGTGATGCATGTGAGAAAGACTTGATCAGCCATCGCTGGCCCTGAAGATGGCAGTGGGCCACCAGCCAAGGGCTGTAGCCAGAAACCTCTAAAAGCCTCTAGAAGATAGAAAAGGCAGGAAAAGAGATCCTCCTCTAGAGCCTTCAGAAAGAAATGTAGCCCTCCACACATACTGCCTAGTGAGATGCATTTTGGACTTCAGACCACCAGAACGGTAAGATAATAAATTTGTGTTGTTTTAAGCCACTCACTTTTTGATAATTTGTTACAATTGCAACAGGAAACTAATACATCTGGTAAATAGTTCACATACCATACTTGAGGTAGGACCTATTATTCCCCCCAATTTACAGAGAATTAAAATGAAGAGAAGTCATACCTTGGTCTGCTACCAAAGCCTGTGCTCTTAGTCACTACATTTCCCCCTCCAAATTCTTCCAAAATATTGGGTTGGCCAATAAGTTCATTTGGGTTTTTCCATAAGATTTTCGGAAAACCCAAATGAACTTTTTGGCCAACCCAACATCTAGCGAGGAGCTTCAAGTCATCAGCTTTCGTTTTTTACAAAATTCCTCAACATAGTTCTACTCAACTAAAGACAACTACATCATATTATAATGGGAAAAGAATGGATTATAATCGCACCCAATAAAAACAGTATGACTGTCTTCTTGTTAGGATGACTTTGTATTAGTTGCTTTCAACCAGGAATGTAAGAAGTGCCTTGTCACAAATAACTAATTGCCATTCCTTGAAGCTTAGTGTTTACGCTGTTTCAACATAAATAAGAAGTAGGAGCTATCTGACTTGAGGCCTTATGCCCTTGTTCACATTAAATTCTAGCTATTTCTGTTCTGGCTCCCCACCTCCAGAAGGTGGTTGGCTCAATTAAAGCAGGCCATTAGGTAAGCCTAGGCTGAGTCCTCCCAGAGAAGAAGGAAGAACATCTGACCTGTACCAATGGACCGCAGACAGAAACCAGATCGGCGATGCCGACAGCCAGCCATAGCCTATCCTTGAGTTTTAATTTAATTCCTGTAGCTGTAATTTTGATAAACAATTCCTTTTAAAAAAATTTTAGTTTTCAAGTGCAAGATAGTACAGAGTTCTTATCTTTATGAATTACCTTATACAGTAAACGTTTCTAAAAGCTTGCCTTTCCCATGAAATCTTTCTCCTCACTCCCCGTCAGCACAAAGGAATGATTTTGCCCTAGTGCAAATCAAAAGTCCCAGAATCTCACCTCCTTCATCTTGTAACATTTCAAGAAATCTAAGCTGAAGAGAGCATTATGCAGCCTCTGGTCTATTAACTGACTGTAACCTGATGTGGCTTTTTAACCAGAATGACATCCTGTACTACCTCAAATCCTTTGTGCAAAGAGATGTGCGAGTCACATGCACACACATGTGCACAGGGCACACAAATACACGCACATCTTGTACACAAACATGACCTGCCTAAATCATTTCTGAAATGCTTACCTCAATCATAGTACATAAACTTTTTGAAAACCACTCTCTGAGAATAAATAAGAAAAGCTTATGTAGCAATTATCAAAAGGTGGGGACTGCCTCTATCTTATTGCAAACAGCTGTACAACCATTTGTTAATCAGCTGTGTACTGGAAAGGCAGTAAACAGTTTTATTCAATAAACCTCTTCCTCTCTTTGCCCTGATTTAAAATCATGTAATCCGACACTTCAGTAAAGCAACTGAGCTTTGTTACTGCATCTGTCCACAGAAAACAAATGGATGAGTTCAGAAGCAATGATTTTTAATGCTGTTAAATCTTCTTAGTAAGAGCAATACCCATAGAAATTTACAAAAAGCTGAAAACCAATATACTTAATTTAGAGGATGTCAACAATACTGTATATGACAGAAAGGGGAAAGATGGTGGCATCTAAGTGTTTTTAAAATTCACATAAATATGCATATTTGTCCAACAAATTATGTATTTTGTGTTTGTTCCCTGTTAAAAGATGGTACCAGGGCTTCCCTGGTGGCGCAGTGGTTGAGAGTCCGCCTGCCGATGCAGGGGACACGGGCTCGTGCCCCGGTCTGGGAAGATCCCACATGCCGTGGAGCGGCTGTGCCCAGTGAGCCATGGCCGCTGAGCCTGCGCGTCCGGAGCCTGTGCTCCGCAACGGGAGAGGCCACAACAGTGAGAGGCCCGCGTACCGCAAAAAAAAAAAAAAAAAGATGGTACCAAACCATGAACACAGGAAACAAGTTTTGCACTCTCTTTCCATTAATAGCAATGGCCTTGTCCCGATACAGCCGTGTTTTCCTGTTCTGCAGTTCTCGGCTATTAACAGCTGGTGTTTTTCAAATAACTCAGCAGTTCATGACTGTGGAACACAACAAACCTTATAGATAAATAACTGGGGAGAGAAAGAGCAAGAATAGAAGTCCAAGTATTTTGGCTCTAAAACTAATTGGTTGCATAAACCTTAGAGAAGTCTTTTAAATTAAACTTAGTAAGAACTCTTGCTGTTCTAACATCTATTTAGCAATATAATTAACTAATGAGATCAAATATTAATCAGCACCATCCATAACTCAAAATAGCTATATTCCATTTGGAATGACCAATGAAAGTGTTACCACATGGAGGACCAGCTTACATGGCGGTAATTTTTAAGCCTAAGGGGAAGAGCTGAAAAACATGTACTGTCAAATTTATGATTGAAAAAAAATTATTACATCACCCATATATATGGTATGCACGGTTTTGTGTATATACCACATGTAGAGAAATTCTTAAGTACACTAAAGCATGTTTAAAGAACAAAAGGAATGTCTATATGCAGATGTTTGGACATTCAAACCATATTGTCTTTAAGATAACTATGAAACCCTAGTGGTGAATGGGGTATGGATGGGGGATTACAAAGTGTTTCTGTTTGCTTGTTGGTATACTGCTTTTTAGTTCTGTTATTCATATTAAGCTCTATAATTTTAATAGATTTATCATGAGGTTTAGATGACAATAATGGAGGCACATTCCACACTTTATGTGGGTTTTGGGTCTGAAGTCCTTGAATAAGTTCAAGGTGGTATGATTCCACTGCAGCTGCAAGTGGTAGACATGTCTAGGGATATCACCAAAGTCTACACTTTCTTCTTGTTGGAGAGGTGGACCCATGTTGGCATATGGTTCTCCATGACCATTTCCTTGAGCTGACTGGATAATGAGGTCTCCACCTGACACTTGACTCGAGGGTTGTTCTTCCATGGGCAGACAGTCTGGGCAATCAGATACTCTCTCAAATTGGAACTGAGAGATGAATTCTGGAGCTCAAAGACCATGTTCTTAGAGCCTAACTGGAGTCATAACGACAAGAGCCATCTGTAAGCTAATGGATAAGGAGGGAAACTAGTCTATACACAGGAGAGTGGAAAAGACTTGCACAGAAAACTGGAAGTCAAAGGCCTTGGGGAAGCAGGGGAAGAGAGAGACAACCTTGGCTCGTGATTTTCTAGGACCAAGTCCTATGTTCACAAAGCCTGGACTGTGGATGTCATTGTTTGCCCAATCATTACCATCCCTATCTAGTAGGATTGGATAGTTGTAACTTCTTATGACTCAGCCTTGACTAGAAAGAACACTACTATTTAAAGAGTATGAAACATTCTGCTGGAAAAATTTATACAGTTTTCTCATTTGACCCTTACGAAAGCTCTGAAAAATATCATTCCTATTTTATAGGCAATAAAAAGGAAATAGGTAGGTTTTGTTCAACACTGTAGAGCTTTGTCCAACACTGGGATTTTCAATTTGGGACTGTCCATCTCCATTATTCCATCCAACCACCACCAACACGCCCAGACAGTTTCTTCCCAGCAGAAATTTCCTAACGAAATTTGTCCATGTTCATAAATGTCCTTGTTTTCCTAATAACTGACACCATGCCCAGAATTTCTGTAGAATAGTAGAGCTCTCTCACCCCTAACACAATGGTGCCAAACTTGTCATTGGAGGTTTTAGCCCTTATCCTAATTCTGTAAATCTGACAGTACTGCATACAGGTGTTGGGGGCATAATGGCTAAGTGGATTCTGAAAGTAAGGCTATTTTAAAGAATCATAAGCTTTTCAACTAATCCTTAAGCACACTGAAGGTTATTAACATTTAAATCAATGTACTTTAAGTAAAGCGCCTTCGTAATGTAGACAGGCCATATCGGCTGAAGGCCTTAAAATAAAAGACAGGTTATGCAGATGGCCAACAGGCACATGAAAAGATACTTAACATTATTAATCATCAGAGAAATGCAAATCAAAACAACAATGAGATATCACTTGGCTATCACCAAAAAGAACACAAATAACAAATGTTGGCAGGGATGTGGAAAAAAGGGAAACCTCCTACACTGTTGATGGGAATGTAAATTGGTGCAGCCAATGTGTAAAACATTATGGAGGTTTCTCAAAAAGCTAAAAATAGAACTACCATATGACCCAGCAATTCTACTCCCAGGTATATATCCAAAAAAACACCAAAAACGCTAATTTGAAAAGATACACACACCCCAATGTTCATAGCAGCATTACTTACAATCATCAAGACACGGAAGCGATCTAAGTGTCCATAAACAGATGAAATGGATAAAGAAGATGTGGTATGTATATATATATATATATATATATATATATATATATATATATATATATATATATATATA
>NW_006771143.1:2111533-2129877 GCF_000442215.2 Lipotes vexillifer
ATATATATATATATATATACACACAATGGAATACTACTCAGCCATAAAAAAGAATGAAATTTTGCCATTTGCAACAACATGGATGGACTTGGAGGATATGACGCTAAGTGAAATAAGTCAGAGAAAGAGAAATACTGTAAGATATCACTTATATATGGTATCTAAAAAACACAACAAACTAGCAAACATAACAAAAAAGAAGCAGACTCACAGATATAGAGAACTAGTAGTTACCGGTGGGAAGAGGGAAGTGGGGAGGGGCAGTATAGGGATAGGGGATTAAGAGGTACAAACTGCTATGTATGAAATAAGCTACAGAGATATATTGTAGAACACAGGGAATATAGCCAATATTTTATAATAACTATAAATGGAGTATAACCTTTAAAAATTGTGAATCACTATATTGCACACCTGTAACATAAAATATCGCATATCAACTATACTTCCAAAAAAAGTAAAAAAAGACAGGTTTCCTGAAGAAGGAATTAGGCCTCAAGACTACAACACAGAGACCCTGCCTGAGTTTCCAGCCTTCCTATCTTGTCCTGCAGAATTAGGATTAAAGACTGCAACATCAACTCCTGCCTGAATTTCTACCCTGCCAGCTTGCTTTCAGATTTTGGATGTGCCAGCTCCCACAATTGTATAAGCCAATTCTTTAAAATAAATCTCTCTAGATAAATAGAGAGTTGGATAGATTATATATTTTTAAATTGTGCGTGTGTGTGTATGTGTGTGTTTCCTGTTGATTCTGTTTCTCTGGAGAACCCTGAATGATAATTAGGGTTTGCTGAGGTTGTTGAGGGTGGGAGAATTTGACTCCGGAGGCGTTAAGGAAAAAACCGTAGTTTAAAATCTGCAGGCAGTCCTTTGTAAAGGTGGCGGTAGAGATCCTGAGTAGATGGCACTTGGCTTAGCAGACTATCTTAGTGAGTTATTGAAATACGAACACAGGACCAGAGCCTAGACTGGCGAGGGATGGAGAGTTAAATAGCTGTGTGATCTTCCCGGTTTGAGGGAGTACTGGAGAGTTGGGAAGCCAGGTGTGGGTTATAGAAACAACTGCAGAAGAAAGGCAGAGGGTCCAGCAATGTGTCCAGAGGCCTGAGTCTGAGAAAGAAGTAACCTGCGGTGAGGAATTGCTGGTAAATTCCCAGGGACAGTGGTGTCTGATATTGAATTTTAGTTGTTTCCTGCTCTTTGCAGGAAACACCTTCACCACTTCTCTCCCCACCTCCAATCTCCAATCAAGTGTGTCACACTCTTAATGTTGTTTTAGTTGTGCCTTGGGAGCCAAAGGAAGAAAGCGTGGGTTTCCAGCTTGAAGCAAACTGGGCAGAGAGTGAGGTTCTGCACCCACCAAGTGCCTCAGTGGACAGCAATGATTAGAGGTGATAATGGCAGAGAAGTAAGTTGCACATAGTCTGACTCAAAGACAGCCAGTCTTGAAAGCAGTGGAGGTTAAATTGCTTATATACTTGGGAGAAAAACAGTTTAGATAGACAGTAGGCTAAGGATTACAAGTAATAGCTAAGAGCAAGAATTAGGAATAAGACAATCCCGAGGTTAAATCTTACCCTCTCTGTTTACCAAGGGGGGATGTTGGGCAAGCTATCTCTCTGAACATGATTTCCTCATTTATAAAATCAGTCAACTTATAAAAAATTCTGTAAAGTCCTCAAAAATCGAGTGCATGTAAAGCACAGAGCAGACTACCCAGCACATAGAAACAACTCAACAAAAGATATTATCATCATTAACAAAGAGAAGACTGTAGGTCTTTTAATGTGGTTTCCAAACGCCATTTAATAACTGACATATGTGCTTGATGCTGAGCTGTAAAAGGTTTTCTTTTCTTCTGAAAGTCAAGCTTCCTGATTTCACAGGACCCTGGCTTAACCCTTCACCAAAAGGGACTCTTAGCCCTTTCAGCAGTTTTTTTTCCCTGACCCATTTTTTCTTTTTTTTAATAAATGTATTTATTTATTTTTGGCTGCGTTGGGTCTTTGTTGCTGCACGTGGGCTTTCTCTAGTTGCGGTGAGAGGGGGGCTCCTCTTCATTGCAATGCGTGGGCTTCCCAATGCAGTGGCTTCTCTTGTTGCAGAGCACGGGCTCTAGGCGCACGGGCTTCAGTAGTTGTGACACGTGGGCTCAGTAGTTGTGGCTCACGGGCTCTAGAGTGCAGGCTCAGTAGTTGTGGTGTACTGGCTTAGCTGCTCCGCGGCATGTGGGATCTTCCCGGACCAGGGCTTGAACCCATATCCCCTGCATTGGCATGCGGATTCTTAACCACTGCACCACCAGGGAAGTCCCCCTAACCCATTTTTAAAAGGTGTTTAAAATATATATATTTAAAGGGTGGTTTAGGTTTTCACAAAAGTATAATTGTTGGTTTTAGGTCAGGGGTTCTGGCATACAATTCCACTGTACAAGCCTGCGTTTTCAAGAGTTTTTTCATTTAATCCCTTCAAGTGTTTAGGTTGCTTCTGTTTATTCTTGATTTTTAAAGCAGTTTCAAGGAATTGCTTTCTAAGACATCTTAGGGGTTTTTTTAAAATTACAATTTAAAGTTCTATTCAAATCTTTATTTTTAGAGAAAATTACATGTTCAATATTAAACATCTGGGCAATATAGAAAAATAATAAAAATAAAACAATCACTCATCATAAGCCCATCACCCATAGGGAACATTATTAAATAATATACACCCTCATACATGGAATACATTTTAAATTACTGATTCTTGAGATATAGTATAGACGTTTTAACTGATAGTTTCAGCTCAGAAGGATAATATGGTAGTATTATCTACCATATATTATTTTAAAAATATAGAAAAACAGGATGAAAATGTTAAAGACATTTTTTGTTCTTTCTTTTATATAGAGAAACTGTGTAAAAAGTATTTTAGGGCTTCCCTGGTGGTGCAGTGGTTGAGAGTCCACCTGCCGATGCAGGGGACACGGGTTCGTGCCCCAGTCCGGGAAGATCCCACATGCCGCGGAGCGGCTGGACCCGTGAGCCATGGCCGCTGAGCCTGTGCATCCGGAGCCTGTGCTCTGCAATGGGAGAGGCCGCAACAGTGAGAGGTTCGCGTAAAATAAAACAAACAAACAAACAAACAAATATTTTACACTGTGTTTTTGGAGGAAAGCTAATTGAGAATGAGGATAGCATCTGATTCTAGACATAATTTCAGGAACTATATCAGAGAAAATTAAATATCTTGCTTTTCGTCTGTTTCCCTGACTAGACTGTAAGATTAAGGAAAGCACAGCCCTTTGTGTCTTTTTTCCATTGTATCCCAGTTCCTAGCTCAGTGCCTAGCACCAAGAAATTGCTCAGTAAGTATGTGATGGGATGAACAAATGCTAATGGCAAATGGGCCTTTCTAAGATCAGCCTATATGACATGAACCATATAAATAAACATGGAATAATACAGAAAATATGAGGAGCTTTTTGCAGTTAAGGAACTATATGTATCATCCATGAAGCAAGTGTTAAAACCCTCAACAGTGACAGACTCTCAAGTGACAATCACAAAACAAACTTGGCAGCTTCAAAAGTTGATGAGTTCTTATCACTGAAATTGTTCTAAGAGAAGTGAATGGCCACTTTGCAAAAATGTTCAAGAAGGGATGTGAGCCTTGGGTAAGAGGTTGGAAGAAACTGCTGTTTAGGTTGGGCTAAATCACGAGGGTAGCAAATTGGAGATCCATAGGCCATGTTTGTTTTGTGGATGGGCTTGTTTGGAAGGCAAACAATATTAATTTTTAAGTTGGTTTGAATATCTTTAGATAGGGCATACACTCTTGAATTCCCAAGGTTTCCATCACTCTTATTATTTGCAAATGATGTATATGCTTATTTATAGTAGCTGCTTGAACCCAAACGAGCCTATGAGTTTTCTGCTCTTGGATTCTCTAAGGTCTGTTTCAACACTTCATTATAAGGACAAAATGACATGTTAAGAGAGTTGTTGGGAGGGAGGGATATAAACTTTACACTAAAAATAATCATCACTGTGTGACTTGCAAATCCTTTCTCTACTCTTTATCCTTGACATTCTAGCCTATGAAATCCAACTCTCATTTCATAAGCCTGTGGCTCACTTCGAAGATTTTGTCTGTTATCAAAATATTAACTTAACCTTTCCCATAAGAAACTTGATAACAATCCAACACATCTGTGGACCTAAAGAAAATTAATCTTTTTGTTTCTGGTTGAAGAATAAATATGAGCCAGTTCAGATATTTGAAGGAAGATATGGAAAGTAACAAGTCTCTCTAATCATGTAAATATTGAATTCAGGCTCAATGTTCTTTATGATTTCAGGCCATCGAGTTGCAACTGTATGTGATTTTATCTGTGCACGTTGTAAACCACTGTGGTGGACCAACTTTGTGTCCTACCACCGATTTTTACTGTTTGAGATGCTGAACTAGTATCTGAAAAAGGGAATGCTGACATTTTCTCCTTTCAGTAATAAACAGCAACTAGGAAGAAAGAAAAGTGTTCATTGTGTGCGAGGGGGTAACACTATCCTCTAACCTGCCTGTCAACTAGCCTCCTTAAATGGAATATGGTCTACTAAGTGAAGCCACTGAACTTGATTCAAAGTCCCCTCTTTCTCATTTGTTTATCATTTTCTTCACAAAAAAAAAATCCATGTTTTGTGTCAATTTCCCAAGTTTTATCATATGAAAACTGGAAAAATATTTTTTTTAAGTTGAGGACATAAAAAATAATTTTTTGTACAATATAATAAAATTTACACTAAAACTCTCAGATTAATAAACCTGTACTTTGCATTTATTTCATTGATGCGAGCCTAAGAGTGATCAATAAATACCTGAAAAACTTAAACACTAAGGCATTATGTTAATTCTTTTAAGGTCATGGTGTCATTTAGCCAATTAGTACTTGGGCCACTGAACAGTCAGAACAAACAACTCAGCTTCTTGTTATTACAGAACTAGTCTATCACCTTAAAATTAGGGAAAAGGAAACAACAACACTATTTATATAAAGTAAAAAAGTAATTTAGGATATTACTTGTATTTGAAGCCCAACTTGCCTATAATCTTTAACTGCCTAAATACCGTTTAAGTGGTATTAAATCTAAACTCATATTTTTTCTGGAATAATAGTTTTTAAATACTGAATAACAGGCCTGAATGTTTTAAATTTTTGTGCCATTGGTCAACTTTTTTGAGCCAACAGAAAACATCATCATCTACATTTTGGTTACAGAGTAAGTAATGAAACAGATAACCAAAATTTTCTTTTCATAGGTTGTGTTTCTATTATATTTCAGGAGGTTGGTTGTAAAACTTTGTAATAGTTGCCTAATAGTGGCTTTAATTTACCACATCTGAACATACCCCAAAGCACATGGTAGTCTTTCATACCAGTTTTCCTGAGGTCTAGTAGAGCATAGGTTTTTATTTTGGTGAGTTAATAAGTCTTTATTTTAGTTGTACTGTTACGTTGCTTTTTACATCCAGTTAAGTAAGTCCAGAGATAGCCTTGGTCTCCCACTAACACCAACCTCTGATGGTGGAAATTAACTTCTCTCTTAGTTAAATTATAGTTAAGTATTAGTTATAGTGAAGGCTCTTTCTTCACAATACTCCAAAGCCCCAGGTGTGGAGGGGACATCATGAAGTTGCCTCTGATAATTCTTAGATTCTCTCCTGTCATGGGGTCAAGTGGGAGACCTTGTGATTCTGCAGAGTCTGCCAAGTTGTCTTACCCCCATGGCTCCTTGCAAGACAGGAAATATTACCTTGAGACCT
The DNA here is from genome assembly GCF_000442215.2 of Lipotes vexillifer. Taxonomy (NCBI): domain Eukaryota; kingdom Metazoa; phylum Chordata; class Mammalia; order Artiodactyla; family Lipotidae; genus Lipotes; species Lipotes vexillifer. The sequence continues at coordinate 2,117,339 of NW_006771143.1, forward strand.
GTGTGTGCTCATGCAGAGACGTGTTCACCCTTGTGCCTTCCTGGGCTGCATGGGAATTGAGTATGCTGAGTACAAGAACAGAGGCTACAGGCAAAAATTGTCTTGAGGAACAGCTGAAACTAGTGGCAATCTTGGAGGATGAATGAACTTCAAAAATCATATTGTAAACTTGATCCAATATGACTACAGTCAATTAGCCTGTCAATTAGTGATCCATAATCCATAATTGATCCATAATTGATACTAACCCAAACAGTATAGCATTTTGCAGGGAAAGATATACTCTTCACAAATTCAGCCTCAGTTTAAGGTGATCGTATTTATAAAACATAAGCCACCTGCAAGATATTACATAGTTGTGAGATTAAATTTTCAGACTATTTCAAGGGCAAAATTTATATTAGAACTTCATCCTGAATGTATTCCATCTGGATTATGTAAATATGAATATTAAGCACTTCAAAATTAGCAATGGTTCTGCTCATGAGTTTTGTTTTGATAGATATTTTTATGCTTTCCAAAAATACTAGAAGGTACTAGTTGAAATTACTGTACAGCTACGTAACATATACCTTAAAAACGGTTGCCTTTTGAATTCTGCAACCTTTTGGTTCACTTAACACAAAATGTTAAACATAAGTCAAAATTAAAATATAACCCGATATTCATGAGCAATTTTTGTTTCATGGGATACATTTGAGTTGCCAGGGATGTATTGTAATTTCACACATTAATAATTATGTGAACTCTAAGTATCATAGACTTGCAGAAAAGCAGACTTGCCTAGGTACCTGATTATTTTTAGAAAGTGGTCCAAAATTAAGAGATTAAAAAGCACATACAGTAAGGACTCTGACACAGCATATACATCTATGAATCACTAACATCACGCTGTATGACAATATTTTTCTTTGGACCAAATTTTATTTATGATTAGATTGAATATTTATATATTGCTGGCTCTTGCTGCATTATAAAAAAAAAAAAGTTTTGCTTTTAGTTTTTTCCTTCACTGCATTTCAAGTAGTTAAATATCTACATAAGAAAACCTAGGCACAGAGTAGTAGCTGGAAATTGCCTCTTTCCACTCTACTTCTCTGAATTGCATTTGTTGTTCTGAAAATCCAGTTAAGCAAAATTATCTGTACGTTCTGGTTAACTGAAAGTTTTCCTAAGATTATTTATGAGGATTTAAGGAATTTGGGCCCAAATCAGAATGCTTTAAAAACTCACAATAAAGAAAAGGACTAAGCAAGAGTAATGCACGGAGGAACTCTCTACTGGATGGGCTCTGGTCGCATGCAATGTCCCTGGCATTAAAAAGAGGACAAGTTCTCTACGGCCATGAACTGTATATAAACAAGAGCTAATAAGAGGTGGTTTGATTTAACAGGGGAAGCACCTGGACTGACATCCTGGTTCTGCTACTTCTGTGTGACCTTGGGCTTAAAAGATGATGACTTTACTAAGCCTCTTATGCCTCATGTGTAAAATAGGCCTCATGGTTTTGTGGAAATCAAATGAGACAATGTGGGTAAGAGGGCTTTGTCTACTTGAAGGCCCTTAAGGAAACCTGATATATTAACAGTCGAATTTTCAAATTAAAATAATCTGGTGTATTTTTCCCCCCACGGCAGCCAGGAAACTGCCACTATTATACTTGGAGCGGGTGATCAAGCATAAGAAGTTCCCAAAGTTGTATTTCTGCTGTGAGTGAAAAATGGAAATAACTGGGGAATGTTGGTATATTCTGAGCCAAACATATATGGCAGGTGAATGGGACGATGATGCCAATGATCTCTACGATCTCGCTTTGAGTTAATGATGCCTACTGCTAATTGTTGTGACCAAGAAAGTCGCAGCCATTCAGATAAACAAGACGACTGTGGACATTTTCCACCCATATGCAAGATCAGTGCTTAGCAAAGAGAAGATGAAGCAGCAGGTAACTCCTAAAACAGGAATCAAACTCCAGTGAGCACACTCAGTTTACTTCCATGGAATGAAAGGAAGGCAGCTGGAGTAGGACTGGGAAAGTGCCAGAGGTTGGTAAGTAATTATCAAAACCAGAGGAGTTCTAGAGAGGCCTAGAGACAGAGAGGAAGGAGTTATCTTTATTTCTGTAGTGACCGAGCTGTGACAAGGACAGGAATCACTTGGCAGAAGGAAACTGAAGTTATTAGCAGAAGCGGGGAGCCAGAAGGAGGACCCTGATGAAGCATTATGCTTGCAGAGGAGGCACGTGCGGAAGGTCAAGAAAGAATACAGAAAGAGGGAGGGAAAGTTTGACCTAGTCAGATTATGGATTTCACCATATCCAAGCTGCAGGACACCTCTGGAATAAGTTTAAAAAGTTTTGATGAAGGCTGAGGATCATTGTGTAGGGCTCTGAAGAGGAAATGTTGAGACAAATTACAGTGACCAGGAGAAAGCTATTGAAAGCCCCTGACCTAGAAGATTTTGCATGAACTGCAGCTTTCCAGAACTGCAGCTTCCTATGTGGTCTGAACAATTGATTAATCATGTTGTTCATTCATCAGTTGAAGGACCCCACGTGTAAAATAGCTATAGCTAGTGGGAACCTGCTGTATTCCACAGGGAGCTCAGCTCGGCACTCTGTGACAACGTAGACGGGTGGGATTGGGGGCGGGGTGGGAGTGAGGGCCACGAGGGAGGGGACCTGTGTATATATTTAGCTGATTCACTTCGTTGTACAGCAGAAACTAACACACCATTGTAAAGCAATTACACTCCAATAAAAAAAATTAACGAATGGATGAATGAAGGAAAAAACCAAAGAAGGGGAGGATTTATACAAAAAAAAAAAGAAAAGAAAGACCCATATGGACCATAAACTGTGCTAACCACTTGGGGATACAGTGATGGAGAAGACATAGTCTCAGCCCTCCAGGAGCTCACCAGACAAGCAATTACAGAAGCAGCTAGTACTATGATAAGGATAAGCATGGGATGCTGGGGAAACACATAATTGCTGGGGTACAAAATTCAGCTTTGGTGGAATCAGGGAAGGCTCACCAGAAGAAGTGATGCCCAAGTAGAGACCAGGAAAACCATCTGAGGGTAGTCAGAGGAGGTGATGGGGACCCGCACGTGCAAAGGTCCAGAGGCAAGAGGGTGTGGCAACTGGGGAAAAGGAAGTAGCTCGGTATGGCTGGAATGTGGACAGTGAAAGGGAAATTGGCAAGAGATGGTGTGAAAAGGTAAGTAGAAGCCAGATCATGAAGGGTCTTGTGAACAAAGATCAGCGGAATGGGGATCAGAGGGAGGCAACGAGGAACCACTGAGGGGTAAGGAAATTAAGCAAATCTTTAAGCTTCATTACTTTACCTAAAAAAAAATAGAAATCATCCCACCTGTCCCAATGAGTTATAATGAATATCAAATAAAAATGTATGAAAAGACCTTTGTATACTGTAAAGTTTTATAAAAATATATTGTAATATTATTCCCTTCCCTCAATTTGTAGAACTGTTTATATTAAATCTGTCTTCTCTTCTTTGCATTAAAGATATGAATTCCATCAGTATACACACAATGTGCCAGTTCTTTATCACTTAGCTTACACTGCTTTGATAAATGGAAAAAAAGAGTGGTAAACAATAAAAAACACCTATCTCCTCTCTGTATTGCTCAAAAGTCACATAAGGCCCTCCCTGACCTGCCTATTTAAAAACAATGTGCACACCCCCATCCCCGGTCCCTCTTAGCCTGCTCTACTTTTACTTTTTCCATTGCACTTATTTCCTTCTAACATACCAGGACATTTATTATTTATTAGTTCTGAAATATAAGTGCCTTGAGAGCAGGATTTTCATCTGTTTTGTTAAATGATGGATCCCTTGTACCTCGAAGGGTGCTTGGCACTAGTAGGTGCTCAACAAATACTTACTGAATTAATTGAATAAATAACTAGATGAAAGGGAAGTTCAGCAGAAATTGTTGCTAAAATGTACATTTTCAAAGTAGTTACAGTAAGTAGAATTTACAAAATTAAGAAGAAACATTTGGAATGCATTTTCAAAACCTAAAGCCTCTTCCACACTCTGGTTTACAAAGGTTTCTGTTAACTAGTCTCCTCTGACCTGGATCTCATAACAGCCAGTAGCTAGATATGCCATAGATCACATTTCCAGAGCACGTATTGAATTCTAATTTCAGCAGGTTATTGAGAATTCAACTACGCCTCTAGGAGTTTTATTTGCCACCTTTATTGAATATGTCTTGTTCCTACTATGCCTGTTGGCTTGTTTACAAGCAAGGAGGAAAAAGCCACTTCTATCATTATTACATAGGTAAAGTGGCCATAAAAACAAGACAAATGCTGTCTTTCTTACTTTTTTTACCCCATGAGGTACAGTGTTGGTGTTCTTAAAGGACATAATGCCTCTGTTTGAACAGATAATGTAATGAGGCAACTGGTTGTTATAAAGCAAAAAGCTAGTTCTGTGCGTGCTCTTTTTTCAGAGTCCAGGGACCAGGAGCCTATTATAATTTTAAAGGAAGGGTTGCAAAATGGTGGTCCACAGGCCACATCTGGCCCTCACACAGAAGAGTATGGTTTTGACTATAAGTTTCAAAACTTTTTTTTTTTTGCTGTACGCGGGCCTCTCACTGTTGTGACCTCTCCCGTTGCGGACCACAGGCTCCGGACGCGCAGGCTCAGCGGCCATGCATGGTTCACGGGCCCAGCCGCTCCGCGGCATGTGGGATCCTCCCGGACCGGGGCACGAACCCGTGTCCCCTACGTCGGCAGGCGGACTCTCAACCACTGCGCCACCAGGGAAGCTCCGATTTTTGTTCTTTTAAACTAAACTTGATCTTCGAGATTTTGAACTCATTCATATTGAAGACAAAGACAGATGAGAACTTCAAGAAGTCTCCAAACAAGAGCTACAACACAAACACATCATTAAGTTCTCAAAATGAAATAGCAGACAACTAGGCAGTAGTTAGGAATGGCGGTGTGGAAGAGGTTTCCAAGGCTTCTGTGGAGGCTCGACATCATTCTTCCATTCTTGTATGTAACAAAGAGGACCACTTTTACAGACTGATGGATAAACTTGACGATGAATTAATTTAATTTTTAATTAATTTAAGAGATGACGAGATTTTCTCTTACATAGCAATATTGATGCTGGTGTGCCCCTGTGAGGGCTTCATTTTATAGGGAACAAAGCCCTCAGGATAGAGCCATATGCCCTATAAATTGCCAGTTAGAGAAAAAACTAAATCCTCAGCAATTTAACAGACACTTGTACTTTACTTCCCTTTGAGATTGAGATATGGTGGCTGCTCATTGGGGCTTGGTAGGACACGCAACTTCATTCCTTTCTGCACTCAGCCTTGGCAAATAACCAACATAGACTCTAAATCTTCAATTTGTGGTCTTATTTTCCACAACTGGACTTAGTTAAATCAGAATCAACTAAACCATCTACTATGTAGATGCTCCTGTACTAGGTACTTGGTGCTGTTTGGGATGCAAAGATGAGTGAAATCAATGCTGGACCCAGTACTCTACATGGCATCTTTATGCAAATTAGACAAAAAAGGAAGCCTTCTTGGTGGATGCAGTCCTTTGCCATGGGGTTCAGTTTAATAAGGAGAACTCAGTTGGATTTTAGCTGTGAATCACAGTGTTGGTTGGGTGCCCTTGTGAAGGGGTCAGCATACACCCTCATATCTGGTGGCCCTGAAAGTCCAAGTCCTTGATCTCAAGATTATAATCGGCTTCCCTGGTGGCGCAGTGGTTGAGAGTCCGCCTGCCGATGCAGGGGACGCGGGTTCGTGCCCCGGTCCGGGAAGATCCCACATGCCGCGGAGCAGCTGGGCCCGTGAGCCATGGCCGCTGAGCCTGTGCGTCCGGAGCCTGTGCTCCGCGACGGGAGAGGCCACAGCAGTGAGAGGCCCGTGTACCACAAAAAGAAAAAAAAAAAAAAAGATTATAATCTAACAGTCAATGAGACAGGCACTTAATGCATATCCTAGAATAGAGGTTAACACAGGAAAACTATACGTGGAATACTACAGAGTTCAAAGGATGGAATTATTATACAGTTGAGGGATCAAAAAAAGCTTCACAAAAGAAATCTTAAAAAAGGTTGCAATGGAAAGGAGGAGAATGTTCAAGGGGGGGATTCTAGGTAGAAAAAAACCCTGAAAAACGAATAGGACGGGGGAACATGGGGGACTATTTAGGAAACATGAAGTGGTTCAGTATTTCTAGGGTGTGTGTAACGTTTACATAAATGGTGGAAACGGGTGGTGATGCTTTAATAATACATTGGGTCCATCACTGGGAAGGCACTGAAGGCCAAACTGAGGATTCTGCTTTTAATTCAGTAACCACTGTCTCAGATGTTCTTGAGCAGAATAAGGATAGTGATAAAGAAGGCATTTTGCCGAACTCTTGGCATGCATTATCTCATTTAACTCTCATGACAATCCTGTGGAATATGTACTGTTATCACCTCTAATTTTACAAATTGGAAAACTGAGCTTAGAAAGATTAATGTTCCCATGGCTTAGTAGGCAAATAAATGGGAGAGCTGGAGTCAAGCCCCTTTACGATTACAAAGTCCCTAAACATAAGTGTTCTTTTCCTTCGACAAGTCAGAGCTATGTTTTGGCAACAGTGGGTAAAATGAGTGAAAATGGAGACAAGGATAGAAGGACTATTGCATTGTTCAGGTGAGAGGCAATGAGGACCTGAAGTGGTAGTGGAAATGGAAAAGAGAAGGCTTGCCTGACTGACATTTCAGAGGAATATTTCAGACTTAGAAACTGGATGTTCAGGAGAGAGTGTTGATAACATAAGTTTTAAAGTTGGGTGCTCAGCAGAATGGTAGTACTACAGAAAAAACATGTGAAAAAGGGTGGAACAGAAAAAAAATGTGAAAAAGGGTGGAACAGGTTTCCAGGGGTAGTTGAGCTTGAGGGACCAAAGGAATGTTCAGGCGAAGATATGCAGGAGACATGATGGCTGGAATGCTAGCAGCCGTGTGAAAGATGAAAGCCACGTGCTAAGGAAGGCAGAACAGAAAGGCAGAGCCCAATGACTTTGTGGAACCTGAACTGCCTATCTTTGGTCATTCTGCGTGAGTATAAAGGTTTAGTCTGACTAAATATTGTAGCTGTGTCTCTGTTACCACGATCTAAATATACCACCTTTTTGACACAAATATCATATATATTTTCACTGACATAATGAAAAAATTAGTTCTGATTGCTATAATTGTTTTCACTGATATCCACAACTTATGGAAACAAGGTTGGGGATTCTCTATCATTCCATTATAGACATTCTGCTGTATTTATGGAACAAAGGGTTTTGTCCTCTCATAAAGTACTAATCCAGATAAAGTTGATGTAAAGTAGGTAAAGGGTTTTAGAACAATTTATGCAAAGTTTGGGCAAGGAGAAAAAATTTTAAACTAACAGGAAATCAAAAGTATGTAAAATTAAAAGTACCCTACCTTATTGCTGGGAAGAGAGCTTAGAACAGAAAAGGATTTTCTAATTAGAAACATGAGAGTTGGTCTTCCTATTTTTCTCAAAAGAGGCATCAAAAGAAATCTGTTGCTAATTACATGATGTGGGATTCTAGGTGCTGGAAGGATCAAGCTAAGGACACAGGGATTCAGTTGGCCATAAATCCAATCTCATTCCCAAATGGGTCACATGAAGAGTGAAATCAGAGGGAGCTTCCAGTTGCATTTGATGACATGACACATGATTGAGGGAGGCGACTGTTCCATTGTCTGATGAGATCTGGAGTAGCCTGCCCAGTGCTGAGTGTAAAGGGGATACTGGCAAACCAGAGAACATCAGAAAACAACAAGGCTGAAGGCTATGGTGAGAGGAAGGGCTGGAGAACTCAGAATGTTAGGTCTCCTGAAGAGGAGGCCCAGATGGGACAGAAGCTACCAATCTCCTAACTAGTTTCCCTTTACCAGCTCTTGTTCTCCTATAGTCTGCTGTCCTTTCAATATCCAGAGTGAGCTCCTTAAGTCAGGAATAAGGTCACTCCTCTGATTACTGTTCTCCAATGGCTCCCTCTCGTAATCTAGAATAAAATCCAAGCTCCTCAGCGTGAACTGGCCTCTGTTACCTTCTCTGCAGGCTCCTCTAATATAGGGTCTTTTTTTTTAGTACGTTGACATTCCAGACTCACTTCCATCTCCTGGCCTTTGCACCTGCTATTACTTCTGCCTGGCTTGCTTTCCCCTAGATCTTCAAAAGCTTGGCTTCTCCTCTACGTTTCAGGGTCACCTCCCCAGAGAAGCTGACCCTAAGCGTTCCTGGAGTCAGAAGTGGCTTTGTTTCAAATCCTGGTTCCACCTCTTAGGATCATTCTGGCCTTTACCTCAGTATCTTCAGCTGTAAAGTGGAGTAGCTGCTTGGAGTTGCCATGAGAATCAAATCACAGAAAGCCTTTAACTGAACAGTGACTTATAACTTTCTGTATTCACCATGACCCACAAATATGAATTATCATCACTGTTGTTTAATGCATCTATCATAACCTTAAATTATTTTATTTATTGATATTTGCCCTATTTTTTTGTCTGTTTACTCGTGCAAGAATATGAATTCTGTCAGCGAAGAAATCTTGGTTTTCTCTTCTCCATCTTCAGTGCTTCTGACAGTATCAGGCTCATAGTAGGCACCCAATAAATAATTTGTTGACTTTCAATTTAATGGGGGAGAGGCAATATGACAAAGCAGGGAGAAGTGACTTTTCAGTAGCCTAAACCTGAATCTTCCACCATCTGTGTCATCTTGGTCACTTTGGGGGCGCCTTAGTGAGATTCTGTAATATGGGATACGGTTTTGTTAATTTTATAAGGGTCCCACGTCTGAAAAGGTACAATTATGTATCAGGCAGCAGGGGGCAGCAGTGCACCAAAAATGCCTCTGCAGCTCTAGTCCAGGTATCCTGTGTTTTCCCTCGAGCTGAGCAATTCGTATTTAAATATTCCATCAAGTCATTACAACCTGTGAGATAAGGAAAGAATTGATATCTTGAGAGAAATGATGTGTAAACTGTCTTTTCTTTCTGTAAAAACTGTTTTCAATTCAAGGATCAAGAAAAACTCACTCTTCTGATTTTATTTCCACATGGGAAGCAGTTAGTCATGGGACGCATTAGAACTGGATTTAAGGATTGGGATGATGGTAGGTGATACTTTCAGTTCTACCTTTTACTAGCTGTATGGCCTTAGGAATGTTGGGAATAAGTAGCTAATGATAACTTATCTATAATAATACTATTCAATTCTCAGGCCAACCCTATGAGCTAGATATTAAAACACCAAACAGTGAGAGATTAAGTCATCAGCCTAAAATCATGCAGCTGAGATATACAAGCCCTGCTAGAAAGCTGTTAACTATTATGTTATATTATAAGAATTTGCTTGGTTTAAAAGTAAACAAGGGACTATATGAATTTCTTGCAAGTAAATGAAAACTAAGAAGCAAGAAAAATTTTCTTCCTTGCTTGAAAAATTAGATCATTAAATAAGAGGTTCAGTATTCAGTTAATTCAATACCTGGCAGATCTACCAATAGTAACTGAAGATAATTTGAGACTCCTTTTGAGACAGATTAAATTTCCCCACGATCATCCTACTTTTTAAAAAAAAAAAATTTAGATCATAGTTCAGCTGGCCTTACCTTCATGGGTCTATCCTGAGTAATTTCTTATCTAAATCTGTAACTTTCCCTTCTCTGTTCTCAGGCATTCTATTATCTTTTTTGTTTCTGTTTTTCCTTTTCCCAAGCTCAAAAATAATGCTAATACACATCAGTTCAAACATTAAAATTTCCATTTAGAAATGTCATAAGCAAAAGAAATACATGCCAACAAGAAAGAGAAAACATGCGGAAAGGGGATACAGAAAGGTTTCAAGAGAGGAAGGAGAAAAGCCAGGTCGTAATGTTTATGTGGGCACAGCCATGGCCACGTGTGCATACATGTCAAAGAGAAACTCACGGATGATTATACTTTGACCTCTTTGGACTTCTATGAGAAATCTAGCCTATTCTTTGAGAACATTCTTTATTCAAAATCCATCTTAAAAGAACAACCATAAAGATCCTTTTTATTTTCAAATACAACTATACAGTCACGAAAAGCAAGCTTTCTAGAGATATTACTGTGAACTTCAAGCTGACCCATAGTGCTGCCTGGCATTTGTACTACATTTTCCTAGTTATTCACTCTCCCACTCTCCTAGATGATGACTTCACACCATTTCCTCTTTCCTAATAGCCCGAATAAACTCTTCCTCCATCCGTATCCTCAGATGATGATCTTGCTACCTAATTTACTGAAAAAGTGAGGCATTCTGAGGAGGACTTCCACAGACCCTCAGTATCACAGTGACCCACCTCCCAGCATCTGCACCCACCCACTCAACCTCTCATCTGCTCCTATCTTAAGCTCATTTATCTCCTTCCCCTACTACTTATTCGAAGACAAACCTTCTGAAACTCTCCACTCTCTTCTGTCAATTGTTTCCCTCTCTGCTGGATCACTCTCATTCACATAAAAATATGATGTTATTTCTACCATTTTAACAAATGGGATCCACTTTACTCCATGGATGAGCACCCCTTTCTGCTGCTCCCTAGGCTGAAAAAAAAAAAAAAAAAAACTAGAATTTTTCCATATTCACCATGTCTAACTTCTTTCCCATGTTCTCTCCTAAATCCACTCCGACAGTGGTGGCAGGCTCACCACTGCACTGGTCTTGTTAAAGTTATCAATGACCTTCACCTTGAGAAAACCAATGGCCATCTCAGTTCTCACTCAACACAGTGACCTCTACCTCCTTCTCCACACACATTCTTCACTGGGCTTCATGACATCACCGTCTCCTGGTTGTCCTCCCACTGAGCTGGTTCCTCCTTCCATCTCTTCCGTCAGATTTCTTCTTCCAACACTGGAGACCTTAGGCCTCAGTTCTTGGTCATCTGTCAATGCTTACTCTTTTGGTGAGCTCATCTATGGCTTTTGTTACGTCTATGTTGAAAATTCCCAAATTAATATTTCCAGCATAGATGTTTTTCCCCAACTCCAGATTCATAGAGCCAACTTCCTGATTTCCCACTTGGAAGCCTAGATAGCCTCTCAGATGTAACACGTTCAGAAATAAACTCATGAATTCTCTGCAAACCTGCTCCGCCCATGTCTTTCCCACCTTACATGAGGGAAAATCCTTTCACTTGCTTTGGCCAAAAACTTTACCAGAATACTTGACTCCTTATTTTGTTTGTTTTTTACTTTCTCTCTATTCTTTCACACTTCATATTCTAACCATCAAGAGAACTGTTGGCTCTACATTTAAAATATATCCAGAATGTGACCACTTCTCACCGCCACCATCACTGCCATCTCGGTCTGAAGGACCATCATTTCTCACCTAATCAGAGCAACAACTTCCTAAGTGGTGTCTCTGCTTCCACCCTTGGTGGTCCACCAGTCTACCCTCCACATTCCATTTAGAATGAGTCATTCAAAATGTAAGTCAGATCTTGTCACATCTTTTCTCAAAAGCATTAATAATGCTTCATTTCACTCTGAGTAAGAGCTGTAGTCCATTAACCCAGAATAGAAGTTTCTAAGATGCCATATGATCTGGTCCATTATCTCTCCAAACTCATCTCCCATTTATTCTTCCCTTGCTCACTTCTTTCCAATTACACTGACTTGGATGTTCTCGAGACACATAAAGCAAGCTCCTGCCCCGGGGCCTTTCTTCCCTTCTTCCTGGAATTCTACTTCCCCAAGTATCTGCTTTGCTAACTCCTCAATTCCTTAAAGTCCTTGCTCATCTTTGCCATCTTCTCAATGAGGCTTACCCTTACTACCATTAAAGGAAATCGCAACACACCCCCTTCCCTGGCACTCTTGAGCTCCTTTACCTAATATGACATTTAATTTACTCATTAGCTCTTTCACTTAATTTACTATACAATTTACTTATTTACTATGTTCATTCATTTTTTTGCCTTTCTCTACTGATATATATGCTCCATGAGAAACTGAATTACTATAGTATATAGAATGGTAAATAATGAGATAACGTAAAAGTTTTTTTTAAAAGTATTAAATTCAATCAGGCATAAAAGATAATTGCAAACTGGGTAACAGGTATATACCTTGTAAATTAGTTCAGACAAAAGCTGCCTGCGGTGATAGGAAATAAGTGAACAAGGAAAGATGTGACTCACTAGGTGGTAAGAAAAGGGATGCGCTTTAAAAGTGACATTAAAAGTAGGGACTTGGCTTGTCAACCTGTGTTTGGACAGAATTTTCCTAGAAGTAGCCCTGAGAAGTCCAAGAAATCACCATCCACCACCAAAATCAATGACCACAGTTGCTGTAGTAGAGTGGAGATGATAAGTCTCTTTGGTTGAAAGGCTAACTTTTTTTTTTTTTTTTTTTTTTTTTTTTTTTTTTTTTTTTTTTTTTTTTTTTTTTTTTTTTCTACCGCCCGGTTTCCGTTTGTTTG
>NW_006771143.1:2129889-2155261 GCF_000442215.2 Lipotes vexillifer
TCCCCCGGGAAGCCCCCTACACTTTTTTTTTTTTTTTTTTTTTTTTGCGATATGTGGGCCTCTCACTGTCGTGGCCTCTCCCGCTGCCGGACGCGCAAGCTCAGCGGCCATGGCCCACGGGCCCAGCCGGTCCGCGGCACGCGGGATCCTCCCGGACCGGGGCACGAACCCGTATCCCCTGCATCGGCAGGCGGACTCTCAACCACTGCGCCACCAGGGAGGCCCGAAAGGCTAACTTTTAACATGAGGAAAGTACATCCGAAAAAGTGCAGAGATGCTGAAGAAATGAATATTGTTCAAGTTGGGTTTATAGAAACTTGTGAATTTTCTAATCAACATGATGATTTGATTATACTTTGTAAGTTTAGTTTTAATTTTTTACCAAAGTTCCACATGAACTAAAGGAGCCCATACTTAGTTCTCCTGGGCTTCTTATAAAATAAAGCAGTTCTTCCAATCCCTTCCTTTTTCTACTCCTTAGAGCCAATCACTTTGAACTCTTTTAATTCGGACCTGCTCCGGCCTGGACTGTTGTTATCTAGGACAGCTCTTAGTGGAACTGTCCTTCAGAAGATTCCTTCACTTCTCCCTTATGTGTGGATATAGCCTGCTTTCTGAACGCCATAATTTTTTTTTTCTTGTTTTATTTTCTAATAATGATGGCACATCCAAGAAAGGGGACGTGGGAGTGAAATGTTAAAAATGTGCATTACAAAAATGGCTTTATTCTACTCTCACATATTATTTATAATTTGAGTAAAATTTCTGGTAGGATATCATTTACATTAGAATTTTGAAAGCAGAAGTCCTATACCATTCTGATTCTTGATCCATTGATTACATATGTCACCTTGAAGATTTGAGGATCTTTTCCTTATTACCAGTTTTCTCAAGTTTCATGATAATATGTCTATGTGTGGGCCTATTTTTATTTATTGTTCTCGGTAATAGGATCTTTCAACTTGGAAACTAATGTCTTTCAGTCATGGGAAATTTTGAGTTATTTCTCTGACTTTTCTCCACTCTACTTTTTCTTTTGTATCTCTTTCTGGAACTCCTGTTTGGATGATGGACTTCCATGACTGGTCCTCTAATTTCCCCCTTTTTTTTCCCTTTTATTTTCATCCTTTATCCTATTATCTTACTTTTGGGAAGATGTCCTTCAAAGCTTTTACTGAATTTTTAATTTATGCCATTGTATCTTTAATCTCTTAGAGGCTTTTTGTTTTGTCTTGTTTTCTAAATATTCCTTTTTGTATCTCCCTATTTTGGTTTCATGGATAGAATGTATTTTATCCTTTTGAGAATATTATTGATGTCTTTAGAAGTTTTTCTCTCTTCCTGTATATTTTACGTTCTTTACAATTCTTTTCCTGTGTGTTTGGTTTGGTCAGTGCTCTCATATTAAAAAAAAAAATTTTTTTTTGCCTGCACCCCACATGGCTTGTCTTGTGGGATCTTAGTTCCCTGACCAGGGATTGAACCCAGGTAGTGAAAGCACGGAGTCCTGGACACTGGACCACTGGACACTGGACACTGGACACTGGACCACTGGACAACCAGGGAATTCCCTTAAAAACTTTCTTAATTTAAGGCTGCTTAAATTAAGAAACATACCTCAATAGCTTTCCTATTTAAGAGTGGGACACTAAAAGAGCTGATTGGAAGTGGGGCGTGGTTAGTTGCAGTGTTCACTGTAAGATACTCTAGTTGAGCTGATTCCTAGGAGGATTCTTAATATCAGTAACGAGGTCTTTTCTCCTGGGTCAATCTACTTTTTAAACAGATATTATTTTAATTCTACCTTTATTCCTACTTTCTGAAATACTCAATATCACCAACTGCATTTCAGGAGTTCTGCACTGTAAATTTTGTGCTTCTCACTTTTCCCAAAGTTAGCCTTAGCTTTCTTGAGTCTGCTAAGCCATCTGCTTTCCAACTTTTGAAATATTTTAACTGTTATTTCCTCTCTATATTCCTTTTAACCTATAGTGCCTTCTTAAAAAGAAAAAAAATCACTTTACTGTCATTTTAGTTGAGCATCAAAAAGGAACAGACCTTAATGGCTGTGTTTAATCTGCCATCTTTAACTGGAAGTCTTGCTTCCAGTCATGACTTTAAGATGCTTGAAATACTTAGGAACATCTTAGTGCTTGTTTTTTTTTAATGTAAGTTACTATTTTTAGACATTGAGGTACAGTCGATTCACAATATTATGTTTCAGGTGTACAACACAGTGATTCACAATTTTTAAAAATTATACTCCATTTTTTGTTAATATAAAATATTGGCTATATTCCCCATGCTGTACAATATATCCTTGTAGCTTATTTATTTTATATATAGAAGTTTTTATCTCTTAATCCCCTACCCTTATATTGCCCCTACCCCTTCCCCCTGGTCCACTGGTAAACTCTAGTTTGTTTTCTATATCCATGAATTTGTTTCTTTTTTGGTTATATGCTCTAGTTTATTTTCAGATTCCACATATAAGTGATAACATACAGTATTTTTATTTCTCTGTCATATTTCACTAAGCATAATACTCTGAAAGTCTGTCCATGTTGTTGCAAATGGCATTATTTCATTCTTTTTTATGGCTGAGTAGTATTCCATTGTGTGTGTGTGTGTGTGTGTGTGTGTGTGTGTGTGTATGTATACATATATATATATCTCACATATTCTTTATCCATTCATCTGTTGATGGACACTTAGGTTGCTTCCATATCTTGGCTATTGTAAATAATTCTGCTATGAACATTGGAGTGCATGTATTTCTTTGAATTAGTGTTTTCGTTTTCTTCGGATATTTTACTAGGAGCGCAAATAAATCTCTTCGGATATTTACCCTGAATCATATAGTAGTTCTATTTTTAGTTTTTTGAGGACCCTCCATACGGTTTTCCACAATGGCTATACCAATTTATTACATTTATAGATTTGATTATTAGTTTTACAGGAGTTGAGTGCTTAGAAAGTATTGGCTTATTACATTTTAATTTGTCCCATTAAGCATTTATAATATTTGTTAAAAACGACATAAAAATCATGATTTGTTAAAAATCATTTGTAAGTGTAGCTTAAAACGTTTAAAGAAGCTTATTTAACTAGATTTGTGAATGATAGTAAATTTCAGGCGAACTTAATCTGTTAAATTTATGACTTAATGGAATGAAGTGACTACAGTTTTATAAAAAACAGACTTATGAATTGTGCTTAAATCTTAAGGAAAAACTATGCTTTCTAATTAATATTTAGTTTACAAAAGTTATTTATTTAAACACAAATAACTTTAAAAAGCCTTTTTCACAGAAGACTACCTTTCCTCCCAACTGAAAACCTCGTTGATGAATCTGAAGGACATTATGCTAGGTCAAATAAGCCAGATACAGAAGAATAAATACTAGATGATCCCACTTACATGAGGAATCTAAAATAGTCAAACCCATAGAAGTAGAGAGTAAATTGCTGGTTACTAGGACCTATGAGGAAGTAATAGTCAAAGGGTACAAAGTTTTAGTTATGCAAGATGAAGAAGACCTAGAAACCTACTGGTCAACATATTACCTGTAGTTAACAACAGTGTATTATATACCAAAATTTTTTTCTAAGGGGTTAGAGCTTATGTTAACTGTTCTTATCATAAAAAATAAATAAAGAAGGTGGTAGAAAATTTTTGGAGGTGATGGATGTTTATGGCACAGATTGCGGTGTTGCTTTCGTGGGTACATACTTATCTCCAAACCCATCAAGTTGTATACATTAAATGTGTACAGCTTTTTCTTTTTTTAAAATGCAGGTTTAGAGTTAGTGCGCCACGGCTAGCCGGGAGGGAGTCCGGGGAAAAGGCTGCACCTGCTGAGGAGGCAAGAGACTTTTTCTTGCCTCTGTGTTTCCTGGGGCGCGAGGAGAGGGGTTTTAAGAGCGCTGCCTAAAGGAGCTCCAGAGACGGGCGCGAGCCTCGGCTAAAAGCTCGGAAACCAGAGACGGGCGGGAGACGCTAAGGCTGCTGCTGCCGCCACCAAGGGGCCTGTGTGCGAGCACAGGTCACTATCCCCACCCCTCTTCCGGGGAGCCTGTGCAGCCCGCCACTGCCAGGTTCCCGGGATCCAGGGACAATTTCTCAGGGAGAACACACGGCGGGCCTCAGGCTGGGGCAACGTCACGCCGACTTCTGCCGCCGCAGGACCGCTCCGCACTCCGTGCCCCTCCCTGCCCCCGGCCTGAGAGCGCCAGAGCCCCCGAGTCAGCGGCTCCTTTAACGCCGTCCTGTCTGAGCAAAAAGCAGACGCCCTCCAGCGACCTACACGCAGAGGCAGGGCCAAGTCGAAAGCTGAGCCCCTGTGAGCTGTGAGAACAAAGAAGAAAAAGGGAAATCTCTCCCAGCAGCCTCAGAAACAGCGGATTAAAGCTACACAATCAATTTGATGTACCCTGCCTCTGTGGAATACATGAATAGACAGCGAATCATCCCAAATTGAGGAGGCGGACTTCTAGAGCAAGATCTATGATTTTTTCCCCTTTTCCTCTTTTTGTGAATGTGTATGTGTATGCTTCTGTGTGAGATCTTGTCTGTATAGGTTTGCTTCCACCATTTGTCCCAGCGTTCTATCCGACCATTTTTTTTTTTAATTTTTTTCTTAATAATTAATTTTAATTTAAAGAACTCTGTTATACTTTACCTTCTTTCTATCTTTCCTTCCTTCCTTCCCTTTTTGAGACAACGAATCGTCCCAAATTGAGGAGGTGGACTTGGAGAGCAAGTTTTATGATTTTTTCCACTTTACCTCTTTTTGTGAGGGTATATGTGTATGCTTCTATGTAAGATTTTGTCTCTATAACTTTGCTTCCACCATTTGTCCTAAGGTTCTATCCTTCCCTTTTTTTTTTCCTCTAAATAATTATTTTTTTAATTCAATAACTTTATTATACTTTATTTTATTTTACTGTATCTTCTTTCTTTCTGTATTTTTTCCTTCCTTCCCTCATTCCTTCCTTCCTTCCCTCCTCCCTCCCTCCCTCCTTTCTTTCCTTCTTGCCTTCTTCCTTTCTTTTCTTCTTTCTTTCTTTCTTCCTTCCCTCCTTCCTTCCTTCCCTCCTCTCTTTCTTTCTTTCTTTCTTTCTTTCCTATTTCCTCCTACTTATACTAATTCTCTCTACTTTCTCTCCCTTTTATTCTGAGCCGAGTGGATGAAAGGCTCTTGCTGCTCCAGCCAGGAGTCAGGACTCTGCCTCTGAGGTGGGAGAGCCAACTTCAGAACACTCGTCAAGAAGAGACCTCCCAGCCCCACATAATATCAAACGGCGAAAATCTCCCAGAGATCTCCATCTCAACACCAGCACCCAGCTTCGCTCAACGACCAGCAAGCTACAGTGCTGGACAACCTATGCCAACCATATAGCAAAACAGGAACACAACCCCACCCACTAGCAGAGAGGCTGCCTAAAATCATAATAAGTCCACAGACACCCCAAAACACACCACCAGACGTGGACCTGCCCACTAGAGAGACAAGATCTAGCCTCATACACCACAACACAGCCACTAGTCCCCTCCACCAGGAAGCCTACACAACGCACTGAACCAACCTTAGCCACTGGAGACAGACATCAAAAACAACGGGAGCTACGAACTTGCAGCCTGCAAAAAGGTGAACCCAATCACAGTAAGATAAGCAAAATGAGAAGACAGAAAAACACACAGCAGATGAAGGAGCAGGATAAAAACCCACCAGACCTAACAAATGAAGAGGAAATAGGCAGTCTACCTGAAAAAGAGTTCAGAATAATGATAGTAAAGATGATCCAAAATCTTGGAAATAGAATGGACAAAATGCAAGAAGCAGTTAACAAGGACCTAGAAGAAATAAAGATGAAACAGACAATGATGAACAACACAATAAATGAAATGAAAAATACTCTAGATGGGATCAATAGCAGAATAAATGAGGCAGAAGAACGGATAAGTGACCTGGAAGATAAAATAGTGGAAATAACTACTGCAGAGCAGAATAAAGAAAAAAGAATGAAAAGAACTGAGGACAGTCTCAGAGACCTCTGGGACAACATTAAACGCACCAACATTCGAATTATAGGGGTTCCAGAAGAAGAAGAGAAAAAGAAAGGGACTGAGAAAATATTTGAAGAGATTATAGTTGAAAACTTCCCTAATATGGGAAAGGAAATCGTTAATCAAGTCCAGGAAGCACAGAGAGTCCCATACAGGATAAATTCAAGGAGAAATACGCCAAGACACATATTAATCAAACTGTCAAAAACTAAATACAAAGAAAGCATATTAAAAGCAGCAAGGGAAAAACAACAAATAACACACAAGGGAATCCCCATAAGGTTAACAGCTGATCTCTCAGCAGAAACTCTACAAGCCAGAAGGGAGTGGCAGGACATACTGAAAGTGATGAAGGAGAAAAACCTGCAACCAAGATTACTCTACCCAGCAAGGATCTCATTCAGATTTGATGGAGAAATTAAAACCTTTACAGACAAGCAAAAGCTGAGAGAGTTCAGCACCACCAAACCAGCTTTACAACAAATGCTAAAGGAACTTCTCTAGACAAAAACACAAGAGAAGGAAAAGTCCTATAATAACGAACCCAAAACAATTTAGAAAATGGGAATAGGAACATACATATCGATAATTACCTTAAATGTAAATGGACTAAATGCTCCCACCAAAAGACACAGATTGGCTGAATGGATACAAAAACAAGACCCATATATATGCTGTCTACAAGAGACCCACTTCAGACCTAGAGACACATACAGACTGAAAGTAAGGGGATGGAAAAAGATATTCCATGCAAATGGAAACCAAAAGAAAGCTGGAGTAGCAATTCTCATATCAGACAAAATAGACTTTAAAATAAGGACTATCAGAAGAGACAAAGAAGGACACTACATAATGATTAAGGGATCGATCCAAGAAGAAGATATAACAATTGTAAATATTTATGCACCCAACATAGGAGCACCTCAATACATAAGGCAAAAACTAGCAGCCATAAAAGGGGAAATCGACAGTAACACATTCATAGTAGGGGACTTCAACACCCCACTTTCACCAATGGACAGATCATCCAAAATGAAAATAAATAAGGAAACACAAGCTTTAAATGATACATTAAACAGGATGGACTTAATTGATATTTATAGGACACTCCATCCAAAAACAACAGAATACACATTTTTCTCAAGTGCTCATGGAACATTCTCCAGGATAGATCATATCTTGGGTCACAAATCAAGCCTTGGTAAATTTAAGAAAATTGAAATTATATCAAGTATCTTTTCCGACCACAACGCCATGAGATTAGATATCAATTATAGGAAAAGAGCAGTAAAAAATACAAACACATGGAGGCTAAACAATACACTACTTAGTAACGAAGTGATCACTGAAGAAATCAAAGAGGAAATTAAAAAATACCTAGAAACAAATGACAATGGAGATACAACGACCCAAAACCTATGGGATGCAGCAAAAGCAGTTCTAAGAGGGAAGTTTATAGCAATACAAGCCCACCTTAAGAAGCAGGAAACATCTCGAATAAACAACCTAACCTTGCACCTCAAGCAATTAGAGAAAGAAGAACAAAAAAACCCCAGAGTTAGCAGAAGGAAAGAAATCATAAAAATCAGATCAGAAATAAATGAAAAAGAAATGAAGGAAACAATAGCAAAGATCAATAAAACTAAAAGCTGGTTCTTTGAGAAGATTAACAAAATTGATAAACCATTAGCCAGACTCATCAAGAAAATAAGGGAGAAGACTCAAATCAATAGAATCAGAAATGAAAAAGGAGAAGTAACAACTGACACTGCAGAAATACAAAAAATCATGAGGGATTACTACAAGCAACTCTATGCCAATAAAATGGACAATCTGGAAGAAATGGACAAATTCTTAGAAATGCACAAACTGCCAAGACTGAATCAGGAAGAAATAGAAAATATGAACAGACCAATCACAAACACTGAAATTGAAACTGTGATTAAAAATCTTCCAACAAACAAAAGCCCAGGACCAGATGGCTTCACAGGCGAATTCTATCAAACATTTAGAGAAGAGCTAACACCTATTCTTCTCAAACTCTTCCAAAATATAGCAGAGGGAGGAACACTCCCAAACTCATTCTACGAGGCCACCATCACCTTGATACCAAAACCAGACAAGGATGTCACAAAGAAAGAAAACTACAGGCCAATATCACTGATGAACATAGATGCAAAAATCCTCAACAAAATACTAGCAAACAGAATCCAACAGCACATTAAAAGGATCATACACCATGATCAAGTGGGGTTTATTCCAGGAATGCAAGGATTCTTCAATATACGCAAATCTATCAATGTGATTAACCATATTAACAAATTGAAGGAGAAAAACCATATGATCATCTCAATAGATGCAGAGAAAGCTTTTGACAAAATTCAACACCCATTTATGATAAAAACCCTGCAGAAAGTAGGTGTAGAGGGAACTTTCCTCAATATAATAAAGGCCGTATATGACAAGCCCACAGCCAACATCATCCTCAATGGCGAAAAACTGAAAGCATTTCCACTAAGGTCAGGAACAAGACAAGGTTGCCCACTCTCACCACTCTTATTCAACATAGTTTTGGAAGTTTTAGCCACAGCAATCAGAGAAGAAAAGGAAATAAAAGGAATCCAAATCGGAAAAGAAGAAGTAAAGCTGTCACTGTTTGCAGATGACATGATACTATACATAGAGAATCCTAAAGATGCTACCAGAAAACTACTAGAGCTAATCAATGAATTTGGTAAAGTAGCAGGATACAAAATTAATGCACAGAAATCTCTGGCATTCCTATATACTAATGATGAAAAATCTGAAAGTGAAATCAAGAAAACACTCCCATTTACCATTGCAACAAAAAGAATAAAATATCTAGGAATAAACCTACCTAAGGAGACAAAAGACCTGTATGCAGAAAATTATAAGACACTGATGAAAGAAATTAAAGATGATACAAACAGATGGAGAGATATACCATGTTCTTGGATTGGAAGAATCAACATTGTGAAAATGACTCTACTTCCCAAAGCAATCTATAGATTCAATGCAATCCCTATCAAACTACCACTGGCATTTTTCACAGAACTAGAACAAAAAATTTCACAATTTGTATGGAAACACAAAAGACCCCGAATAGCCAAAGCAATCTTGAGAACAAAAAATGGAGCTGGAGGAATCAGGCTGCCTGACTTCAGACTATACTACAAAGCTACAGTAATCAAGACAGTATGGTACTGGCACAAAAACAGAAAGATAGATCAATGGAATAGGATAGAAAGCCCAGAGATAAACCCATGCACATATGGTCACCTTATCTTTGATAAAGGTGGCAGGAATATACAGTGGAGAAAGGACAGCCTCTTCAATAAGTGGTGCTGGGAAAATTGGATAGGTACATGTAAAAGTATGAGATTAGATCACTCCCTAACACCATACACAAAAATAAGCTCAAAATGGATTAAAGACCTAAATGTAAGGCCAGAAACTATCAAACTCTTAGAGGAAAACATAGGCAGAACACTCTATGACATAAATCACAGCAAGATCCTTCTTGACCCATCTCCTAGAGTAATGGAGATAAAAACAAAAATAAACAAATGGGACCTAATGAAACTTCAAAGCTTTTGCACAGCAAAGGAAACCATAAACAAGACCAAAAGACAGCCCTCAGAATGGGAGAAAATATTTGCAAATGAATCAACTGACAAAGGATTAATCTCTAAAATTTACAGGCAGCTCATGCAGCTCAATAACAAAAAAATAAACAACCCAATCCAAAAATGGGCAGAAGACCTAAATAGACATTTCTCCAAAGAAGATATACAGACTGCCAACAAACACATGAAAGAATGCTCAACATCATTAATCATTAGAGAAATGCAAATCAAAACTACAATGAGATATCATCTCACACCAGTCAGAATGGCCATCATCAAAAAATCTAGAAACAATAAATGCTGGAGAGGGTGTGGAGAAAAGGGAACACTCTTGCACTGCTGGTGGGAATGTGAATTGGTTCAGCCACTATGGAGAACAGTATGGAGGTTCCTTAAAAAACTACAAATAGAACTACCATATGACCCAGCAATCCCACTACTAGGTATATACCCTGAGGAAACCAGAATTCAGAAAGAGTCATGTACCAAAATGTTCATTGCAGCTCTATTTACAATAGCCCGGAGATGGAAACAACCTAAGTGCCCGTCGTCGGATGAATGGATAAAGAAGATGTGGCACATATATACAATGGAATATTACTCAGCCATAAAAAGAAACGAAATTGAGCTATTTGTAATGAGGTGGATAGATCTAGAGTCTGTCATACGGAGTGAAGTAAGTCAGAAAGAGAAGGACAAATACCGTATGCTAACACATATATATGGAATTTAAGAAAAAAAAATGTTATGAAGAACCTAGGGGTAAAACAGGAATAAAGACAGAGACCTACTGGAGAACAGACTTGAGGATATGGGGAGGGGGAAGGGTGAGGTGTGTTAGGGCGAGAGAGAGACATGGACATATATATACTAACAAACGTAAGGTAGATAGCCAGTGGGAAGCAGCCGCATGGCACAGGGAAACCGGCTCGGTTCTTTGTGGCTGTCTGGAGGGGTGGGATAGGGAGGGGGGGAGGGAGGGAGACAAAGAGGGAAGAGATATGGGAACATATATATATGTATAACTGACTCACTCTGTTATAAAGCAGAAACTAACACACCATTGTAAAGCAATTACACCCCAATAAAGATGTTAAAAAAAAAATAAAAATAAAAAAAAATAAAATGCAGGTTTAGGTCTACAGATTTGATTCTGAACACCTGACAATAGCCAGCTCCTTAGTCATTCTCTCCAAAGGAGTCCCCCAAACGATGGCAGTTCGGGGGTTAAAAGACTTCCTCAGTGATAAGATATTGGATGTAAACTTGTTTGCTATGTTCACAGAGTGAGCAGGGATGTATCCATTGGTACCACCTGCCTCTTGTGTATCTTTTTTTTGTTTCAGTTTTATTGAGATATAATTGACATACAGCACTGAATACATTTGAGGTATACAGCATAACGATTTGACTTACATACATTATGAAATTATTATCAAAATAAGTTTAGTGCACATTCATCACCTCATATAGACACAGAATTAAAGAAATGGAAAAAATGATTTGTGATGAGAGCTCTTAGGATTTGCTCTCTTAACAACTTTCCTATGTAATATACAGCAGCGGTAATTGTATTTATCGTGTTGTACATTACATCCCTACTACTTACTTATAACTGAAGCTTGTATCTTTTGATTGCCATCATCCAATTGATGATGGACCCTCCCTCCGTCCCCAGCCTCTGGTAACAACAAATCTGATCTCTTTTTCTATGAGTTGTTTGTACATTTGTTTCTTTGTTTTTGAAGTATATTTGACCTGCAACACTGTATTAGTTCCTGTTACACATGATGATTTTTTAAAAAATAAGTTTCAAAATGATCACCACAACAAACTCATCAAGCTGTAGACAGTACATATGTACAACTTTTTGTATGTCAATCATACCTCAATAAAGTGTTTTTTTAATAAATGAAAAATATTCTAAGTACATCATGTCACAGAAGTGTAGAAGCTATGGAAATGAAACTTTGTTTCAGTTTTGGCTGAGGATCCTAAGGCTGAATATTGTGGAGTGGGTATCAGATATCTCCATACCCTGAAAGTGATGCAGAGACTATAACGTTGGTTTGGCCCATCACGTACCTGAAGGGTATAAAACAGTTGCTGTGGAAGTCACTGAAAGAGAACTTCTTTGGAGAAAGTGGTCAGTATATTGTGCTTCCACCCCCCGCCCCCACTCCCACCCGCATCTGGTGTGGGAAAAGGGCTAGGAAAGCTTCTTCCTCATGTCAAACCAAGTGAAAGACTTCAGGGTGCCTTTAGAGAACCTGGCTGCAGCCGGCTGGCCAGAGAAAGTAGAGGAGGCTGTGTAGGCATTGGGCTGTATTTCCACCAATGGCAGAGCAAAGCGGTCTATCTTCTGGAAACCAGATGCCATGATAAGTAATTACCAAGATATCATGGTAGCTAATTCCCTGGAATTGTTTGATTGTTGATTGTTAATGTCCCTCAAACAAGAGGGACACCTAAGGAGTGAAAGGGAACCTCAGGGAATGTCTAAGGGGCTGGCAGTTTGGAGTAACTGTGTGTAGTTAGACATCCTCTGGCGTAATTACATAGAACTCCAGAGAATAAGTATATCCACTATCTGAAAGGAGTATTGTAACAAAGTCAGTCGAATAGCTTGTTGGGTCTGTTAATTAGGACCCACTAGATAATAGTGCTATGTTGTTATTTCATTGGCAAAAGACTTTGATAGACTAGAAAGAAAAAAAATACTGTTATAACTATGGCTGGACATTACTTACTACCTCCAACTATTATTAAAAATATCCCTATAAAAGTCAAAGGTCTTTATTTTTTTCTCTTTTACGCCAATTTTCTCTAAGAAATCTATTTGTTTTGCAACCACTTTGTGACTAAGTCCATGGCCTCCATAGTCTCATTGTTTTATATATTAGTGATTCCTTCATAAATTAAGCCTGCTGGTCAAGTGATAAGCTTTAGTTATTTTCTAAAAACAGGAACTAGAACACTGCTGTTGCTTTGTAAGTTATTGTCTCTACTTTATAACATGTGGTGTTTTCCCTCTAACTTTGTTATTATTAAGCTCCACTCATAAACTCAGTAAGGAATTTGGCTTTTTAAGGTTAGCAAAGGCCAAGTTAAAGTGTGTTGAAGACTTTTCATGTAATGTTCTCCATTGTTGAACACTTACCCTTGAGAAAGAATATACAGTAAGCTCTACAACGACAGGGCATTTCTGTTTTGTTCCCCATGCTAGACAACCGTAACAAATAATAAATATATGAAAGAAAATTTCACTGTCCCCAGGTTTGCTATTTTTAGCTGCTACACAGAACAAATGCCTTGTTTTTGGCTCATCATTAACTTTCACTCTTACATTTCCACATAATTTTGTCTTATCTACTAGTCTTTGTTATTTTTATTTCTAAGTAAACTATCTTGAGTTTTGAGCAATATTTGTTTTTCAATACATTATAAAAGTCTATTTGTCTCATGTTTTTTTTTTTATCACTTCTCTGATAGTATTAGAAAATTTATCAGTCACTGGCTGGAAAATGTTAAATATTCTGATTTTTCTTCCATGCTAGCAATTCTTTTGAGAATCTTAAATACTGTCATCTTATAGTAAATAAACCTGAGGTTAAATTATTATAATTTTATTTTATTCACCTGTTCTCATGTTTAGAGTGAAAAAAGATATTTGCTTCTAGACATTTCTACTAATGAAATGAGAAATGCAAACAAGAAAAATCAAACAATATTAATAGAAATAAGATAAATGTTTTAACTATTTTTTAACCTATATCACAGAATCAAAATATTACAGACAGCTAACATAACTACTGCTCTTAAAGTCCAAGGTTAGCAATTTCTGGTGCTTATTCCATAGAAGGGCCACTATGCAAATATCCAAATCCGTTCTTATTTGCATAAGATTCTACCATTTGGTTAATTTCCATTAACCAAATGCTTCAGTAGCAGGATTCTGCTTTCCCCAACTATGACTGACATTTCAAATAAATGAGAAATTTAAAAAATAGGCATGATTTCAGAAACTTACTTCTCCACTTCATGAATACTGGGCATATTTTTTTGGAATTCAGCTTTCTGCAGTAGTGTGCTGGCGAGTTGTCTTTCAAGCATTCTTGCTATTTCATTGGGTTTATTTCCATCCCAAATTCTAAATCTCCAAGTACAGAGTGCCTTTGAATAGCACCATTTTTTCTCCATCTTTAGAGAATATTGAAGTGAGAAGTCTATACCTTCCCACTTGTCTTTCTCTGACTATTTTTAAGAATATTTTAAAGTTGGGTAAGACAGTGGCAGCCAAAGGAATGAAGAAACAAATATGTGTTTTAGGTTCACAAGAGCAAGTTATTCATTTACTCAAGAAATGTTTCGGGAAGTATTTAGCTTCTTAGATTAAACACATTTTAGAGGGCTAGAAAACAGTTAAATATGTTAGCCCCAAATTGTTTCCCACAAAGTATTAGCTTCAGTAAGATTATATTTTCTGAAATACAAAGTATATTTCTTCATCAAAACATGAAAAAGATAACAGGAAACAACAAGTGTTGGTGAGAATGTGGAGATATTAGAACCCTAGGGCACTGTTGGTAGGACTGTAAAATGGTGCAACCACCATGGAAAACAGTACGTAAGTTTCTCAAAAAATTAAAAATAGAACTTCCATAGGATCCAGCAATACTACTTCTGGATATATATCCAAAAGGATGGAAAGCAGGGTCTCGAAGAAATATTTGCATACCCACGTTTATAACAGCAGTATTCACAATGGCCAAGAGTTGGAAGCAACCTAAATGTCCAGCAATGGATGAATGGACTAACGAAATGCAGTGTATACATACAACGGAATATCATTCAGCCTTAATAAGGAAGGAAATCCTGTCACATGCTACAATACAGAGGGACCTCAAGAACTTTATGCTAAATGAAATAAACCAGTCACAGAAAGACAGATATTTCATGATTGCACTTACATGAGGTATCTAAAGTAGTCAAATTCATAAAAACAGAAAGTAGAATGGTGGTTAACAAGGGCTAAGGGGGAGGGGAAAAGGGAAAAAATAAGTTTTATGGTTATAGAGTTTCAGATATGCAAGATGAAAAAGCTCTGGAGATCTGTTTCACAAAAATGTGAATATACTTAATGCTACTGAACTGTATACCTAAAAGTGGTTAAGATGGTAAAAAGGAGAAAGATATGTTTGAAAGGCTTCCTATTTAAATTATTCTCTGACTATCATTCTGTGCATTTAAAATCACAGTGGCTGGTCAGTCACACAGGAAGAAAATGCTGGTCATTAGGATATGTTTTCCAAGCTAAATCATGAATAATGATTTCAGGCAGCTGGCTGGAAGCGTGGGGTCATTCAGAATGCACACACTTCTGCTATGAGCCTGGCATGACAACAGCATCGGGACTGCTGCTATGAGACTAGTGACACTTTTTGGAGTTTTAATCATTCGTTACTACTACCCCAAACTTCACCGAATTAAAGAACTGCGCAGCTCATGAAGGCTAAATTTTACAAAATCAAGCACATAGATAGCATAGTGATTAAGAATATGGGCTCAGAACTCAGCCTGTCTGAGTCTGAATCCTGACTTCCCTACTTAGAGGCTGTATGGATGACTTTGGAAATTCTTAGCTTTTCTGAGCTGTAAGCTTGCTTTCTCTCATCTGAGGGGTTAAAAAAAAAAGTTGTTAAGTACTTTGTGAGACTCTCAGGAGCAGTACATCTGATGAAGCATGCAAATGCTTACTGTAGTGCCTGGCACGTAACACTTAAATCTTGGCTATCATTACAACTTTTTCTTTTTTGGAGAAGATATTTGAAGCTAGAGGTTTTCTTCTCAATATTCTGAGTGAGAAAATGAATCAAACTGTTTTACTGAGTCTCTGAAACCAGGCTTGATAATTACTTTGATTTTGTAGATTACTTGGTTCCTCCAAATACTAAGGTATTAAATATTCAAATATTAATAGTATTGATTTTTACCATTGTTACTTTCAAACTCTATGACATCCTTTGAAGAAGTAAGAGAGTTTTGGCATCACCTTGAGGTAACAGAAAGAACAGTAAATTTGGAGTAACTATATGAAGGGGTAGATATGCTCTTGACTACTAGCTAAGTTACACTGGATACATATGTAAACTTTACATTTTGTGTCAATGTCTTCATATGGAAAATTAGATTAATTTCTATTAACACCTTGAAAGTAAGTTAAATGTGATCAATTGTAATCATGCTTACCAAAAAACTCTGTAAACCCTAATACTGTACAAATGTAATAAGTTCTTTAGAGTTATTTGATAATTAAAATATATGGATTAAGAATCAAATATATATAGGATGTATATTATTAGTAACTGCTCATTGTAGAGTCACTGCACAGGGCAAAAAAAAATGTTAGCCAATTACATGCAGGTTTGCCTTGACAGATGAAAATAGTATCTTTGTCTCGTGTAAACTAAGCTAGACTGTTAATTGCTTAACCCAGCAACTTGGCTGGAACAGGCTGTTCTAAGGTTTCCATTCTAGCCAGTGCTTCTTCCAGGTTCCTACAATCTTTGGGCCCTTCAAACACAGAATGAAAGAAAGATTTTATTAATAGTGATCTTTCTCCCTTCTTCATTTACCGAAATAGATGCCACATAAAAATGGAGGGTTCAACAATTGTGTAAGGGAAGTTATATGTATTCAACCATCCTCTCAATGATTGATAAGTCAGGATAGTAGTCATTTAGACATGATATTCAATTTTAGATATCAACAAAATCATCAAGTATCACGATTGAGGAATACTATAAGAAAGGCTAACATTTGAGTGCTTTTTCTGTGTTGGACATTTCTGAACAATTTGCATGCTTTATTTAAGTTAATCTTTACAATGATTTTTGAGGCAGATATGTTCTATTTACACTATACACAAGGAAACTGAGGTATAGGGAGGTAAAGAGGTAAAGAAACTTGCCTAAGGTCACACAACTAGTAAATGGTTTGCACCAGCAAACTCAGCCACAAGGCTTTCCAACATCCTTCCCCAAATACCCTGAGATGAGCAGAGGTGCAAAAACAGTCACTCACTTCTCCCACTTTGACCTAGGTTCCCTGCTCAGTTTATTAGCTAGAGGCTGGCAGGCCCAGGAATCAGCAAGGCTAGGGCTAACCCTGGCCTCAGGTAAGATGAAAGGACACACAGGAGAATCAGAAGTGTGGGGTGAATGAGAGGTGAGGAGTTTCAAGGGTCAAGGGACAGCAATTACAGGATGTCAGACAGGAAGGGATGAGTTTCAAGTGGTCACTGTCAAACCAACCGCAGCCATAAACGGAATTATAGCAAAAGCCAAGCAGCAAGCCAGAAATGTGGTCTGGGGCAAGCCAGGAACCCAGAGTCAGCACAAAAATTCTGGAATCCAAACAGTCACAGCTAGAGACAGGCAAAGGAGTAGGGAGTCAAGAATTTCAGGAGCTAGGAGGGGTCAGTCCAAGTCAGCAATAAAAGAGGTAGCATTTATTTCAGGAGGTTTTGGTATATTTTCTTTCTATGCAAGAAAAAGACTTGAGAAGATTATCTGGGTAGTAACTAAGGTCAAAAGTGCCCTTATAGTAGTAGTTGAGTTCAGATAATGGCAGGAACCAGGAAGAAAGTCAATGGGAAATCTGAGACAACCTTGTTGATAAGAACAATGCAAACACCATGTAAACACTTTTAAACTGATGAATATGTAACCAGATGTAAGTATTTTGCTAACTAATGAATTTAGTACTCAGAGTCCAGACCTCAGATACAAGTGGTACAATGAAACTTAACCCATGTTACAAATTAACAATTGACCTATTTTACAACCACATTAAATTTGTAAGTTTTTCCTTCCTGTCACAGTTTTACAATATACGTAAACACACACACACATATATGCATATATACATATATACACATATATGCAATTATATACATACACACAAAGAGTATACATGGTAAATTTTTAATTCCTTAAAATGTTGACAAGGAAGCTATGCTGGCCCATAAGAAGAAATGACTGGTTTGTATTCCTGAACCATAAAGAACTACTTATATCCTGTATATGAACTCATTTCTTTGCAAAGTAGACAAAGTTCTGATAGCCTCTATCAGAGTTACCATGTGTACCCACGTTAATTTATTAACTAGTAGGAAAATTATCTTATCAATTCCAGTATTTATGCTTTAGGAAATTATGCTGTCTCAGTTAGTGTAGCCAGGAGACAGAACAGAATGCAAGGAACAGTTTAGGTATGAAGTAGATAACACTAAGCTATCACAAAGACAGCAATTGCAGAAAGCAGCTACTACCTTGGGCTGGGGAGCAAAAACAAGTGGTTGATACTTTTAAAACAAAGGAACTTAGAGAAGGGTTGTTATTGGAATGAACCCTGGTTGCCAAAGTTAAGGGTAGCTACTCATAGGAGTAGCAATCAGCCAGGAAAGAGTTCATCTCCCTGCTTCAGCCTTGCTGTCTCCCTCTGGCGCCCCCTATGGGCAGAGCAGAAACTTGGTTCACAGAGACCCAGCTACAGCCACAACGGAGCTGAGCCCAGAAGAGTGAGTTTGGATCTGAGAGATAATAACTTACTTAAAAACTGGTACATGTAGAAATATGTTCAGTGTAACATAATTTAATAAAGGAAATAATGTAATTACATTGTTCATGTGATTAGTTTAGAAAATCTGCAGATGATCAATTTCAAGCTATTATATTAAAGGAAATATTTCATACATTTAGTAATTTTCTAGAAAATACTATGAATTCTTCTAAGTAAAAGTAGTAAAAGTTTACTCTCCCTAAATACAAAGAAAAATAATTTACACCGAAGAATGCTACAGAAACAATTTAAATAAACATTCTACTCCTATGTGCAAGATGAGTGTATATGTAAAAAATTTAAATACACTTTATGGTTTAAATTGTTGAAGTTCTACTTATGCCTGAAACAATTTTAATTTGTCAAATGTCTGCAATATTACTTATATAGCAAGAGCACTCTGTCTAAATATATGATGCTTGACTTATCTAATTTAAGAATTTCCTTTCTAACATCATAATGTATGATCAATCATTATGATCATTACTTCATAGAACAAATAATTTAAATAGTATCCAAGAGACATCCCCAAAAGACTACTGACTAAATAATGATGTATTTTACATCACTACTAATTATGTGTTTTGCATCTCTTCTAGTTTACATTTTATATATTACAAATACTGCATGTTTATTTTTACTCTGGATAAAAATCTTTCGAAAAGAGATTATATTTTTCAGGTCTTCTGCAGTAAAGTCTGTGGAACCAAATTTGATCTTTTCTTGTTAATTTGGCTACCACTGTAAGCACAAATTATTGTATACTTCTATATGTTATCAATAAGTACAAACTAATAATTTCTATTCTTAAATTTTCTGGAATATTATTCCAAAATAACATAACTTTAATTCTCTTTATTAGAGTAATACATATACTTTTTAGAAAATTTAGAAGATACAGAAAAAAGTAGGAAAACTTATCTTACCACCCCAAGAAAATCAGAGTTCATATTTTAGTGCATTTACTTCCAATATGTCCCTTTTCAATTTTTAAAATGTCTGTGATCAAATTTTATGTTCAAAGTTATATCCAGCTTTTTCTTATTATAAATGGTATTTTTCTGTTATATTAAACCCATAAAAATAAGATGTAAGGCCTTCTTAACATACTTTCAATAGGTGAGCTATAGTTTAATTAAACACTAGTTTTGTTAAAAAGTTACAATTTTAAAAAGCAGAATTTCAGGTTGTTGTTTGTGTGTTTGTGTTATAAACAACACAATATCCCTCTGTCTCTCTCTCCCTCCTCACTGTCAACCTCTTAGCTACCATTATTTGTTGTTAATGTGTCTGCTGCTCTTTTCTAATCTGTTTTTAATCTGCTATTGACTTGGAAATCATATAATCAAATGGGTCAGGATTTTATCTAACTTCAGAGTTAATGTGCTTCGAAATGAGGATTTGAAGTCTCCCCTCTGAGAAAATTTCATGAACTTTGGCACATAAATGAGGTGTCATTTATTTTAGCAATTCAATACCTGCTCTCCCTCTCTCTCTTTTTAAAAATATGCTCTTCAGGATTCTTGGCTAAATCAAGTTGGTTGGTGTCATTAAGTGAGATATCATACATTCACTTCGTACCTGTTTTAGTGACTAACAGTTGGGCACATGATAGTTTATATTTGCATTAAAACAAAGGATGAATAAAAGATCAATATAGTAGAATTTAATGTAGACATGAAAACATTGCTGGTACATGTGAAACTACACTCAGGCTCATCAGTCATCAAGGGCCTGTGTTTGTCCTTTTTCATGTAACCGAGTGAGACAAATTTATTTAATTATAATAATGCTAGTAAGAGTGATATGAAAGAGATTAATAGAACTAATAGAAATTTTCATGACCCTTTGCGGAAAGTGATTTAGCAATATAAATCTAGAGCCTTTAAAATGTTCTTACCTTGTGATTCAACTTTATTTTAAGACTCTATTCTAATAATTCAAAATGCAGGCAAACATTAATGCATGAAGATGTTCACAGTAACATTCTTAATACCAACAAAGACCTAAAACTCTAAGTATTTGATATTGGCAACATGTTGAATAAATTCTGGTACTTCTACAGGTTAAGTTAATGCAAACATAAAAACTACTTAGAAGCACTTAATATTTCAAAGATGTAATAATAATGTATACTATCTGGTTAAAAAAATGCAAAACTGTGTCTAATTATCTACATAATGAGAAGAATCTCATGGAGAAAAGCCATAAAGTAAATGTACCAAAAACTTAGCAATGGTTATTGCCGCCTAATGGAATTATGGTTGATTGTTACCTTCTTTACATTTTTCTGTATTTTCCAAACTTTCAAAAATATGCATTTAAAAAAATCAGAAACAAAAAGTACATGTTATAATGATTTTAAAGGCTGGATTCTGTAACCCATGGTAACTGAGGTAGAAACTATTTTAGCGTACAAAAATCTTATATTCTGTCCATTATAGCTTATATTTGGAAGAGCTGGTGCACTAACTGGGAGAACTGGACAGATGTAACTTAGCTTGGCTGGATAGGGAGTTATGCAGCCTCCTTTCTTCAGAGACTCTGTGACAGAGCCTGCTAGTTTTCTCCCTAATATCTGTGCTTGTCTCCTATAGAGACACTGGGTTTAACTGGGCATTAGGCTATCGCGCAAAAGACTTTGTCTCCCAGCCTTCCTTGGCTCTAGGGGTGACCACATGACTAGTTTCTGGCCAGTGAGAAATGAACAGAAGCAGTGATGTGGCAACTTTTGGGTCACGCTCCTACAAGTAAGGGTTTTGTGCCATCTTTCTATTTCATCTCTTCACTGGCTGAAATGCAGATGCTGGAGTGGACACTAGAGAAGCCTTTTTAGACCAAGAGATGGAAGATGAACATTAATATGTCAGAGGAACTAGAATGAGTCTCTACTCTTGACACTAAAAACCTGCCCAGGACTCCTTACCCCCAGGCTGTTGTATGGGACAAAAATAAAATCTTTGGGCCTTTATTATAGCAGCAGCCAAATGAGTATCTTAACTAGTGCTGCTTCTATCTGTCAGAAGCAGCTGGACTTAGCCGATTACTTTTAGAAGATTAGTTCACCATTAATTACACCAAAAGTAAAATCACCGTATTTAGTACCCATTCCCCAACATTTAAAGAGCTCATCTTAAATAACCCATTCTGTAGGCCAATTAATACAGCTATTTGAGGGTTCAGAGTGGTATGCTACTTGAAACCAGATGTCCCAGAAGCCATCTAAGGTCCTTCAAAGAATTAATGCCTTTTTTTTTAATATATTAAAAGTCACTCAGGGCTTCCCTGGTGGTGCAGTGGTTGAGAGTCTGCCTGCCGATGCAGGGGACACGGGTTCGTGCCCCGGTCCAGGAAGATCCCACATGCCGCGGAGCGGCTGGGCCCGTGAGCCATGGCCGCTGAGCCTGTGCGTCCGGAGCCTGTGCTCCGCAACGGGAGAGGCCACAACAGTGAGAGGCCCACGTACCGCAAAAAAAAGTCACTCATCATATGCCATTTGGCTCAGACTCAGTTGCTGGAGAAAATTCAAAGTATTTATTGGGATACTGTTGGGAGCACTTTCAGTTCACATGACTTTTGACACCAGGGCTGAAATGAGAGTCAGGTTCTCAACTGTTCAGAACAGAATGCAGGCACTTCAGATCTGACATCTTAAGCATAAAGAAACCTTGCTTTACTTCATACTTTAGATGCTGTCCCTTCTCAGAGAACTGAATCATGAATTGACAGCAACTGAATACTGCTCAAGCATTTAAAATGGCTTTATTTGAAAGACTAATGGATATGCTAGAAATCTATTCTAGATTCTCCAAATCATGTCTCCAATTAAGTTAAAACATGAAAAAAAATATGTATATAAAAGTTTAGTACTTGACTGGTGTTTCTTACCTAATCTAGCAGAATTATTACTGAATACATTGCCTCTGTTAAATAGTTTTTTTTTAGACAATACTCAATTCAATAAACTCTTCCTCCAATTTCATTTTTGGAAGTATAAGATGAAATTCATTTCCTTTTTTCAAATATACATATATATTTTTCCTTTTTTAATATATACATATATAAAACCCAAAGTTTCCCCTTCACAACTACTCTGGGGGATATCTTCCCTTTAGCCTACCAGCATATATTCCTGTGACCCTTGGTAAAAGCACTCCCGTTCTTGTGCTGGATCCACTCCTCTCCAATACAGCCCATGTGCTTCAAGGGTAACTGGCTTGACCTCCAAACTGAAAGGAGAATCTATGGCTCAGGCCTAAAGCAATTCGCCTAACCTAGATCCAGCCACCTGTATTGAGATAAGGGTGGGCAAGTGCTCTAAGCTGATTAACTTAGGCTAAAGCTCCGGATTTTGTTTGAGAGTAGGAAACCTGTACTCTCTGCTGAATGAGAATGAGATTAGCATATATGAGATTCAAGTTCAAGTTTGCAACCATTCACAATAGACTGTTAGCTAATGCAGATCTGACGCCTTAGCCGTAAAGAAACCTGAATGTGAACAAAATAGCCATCTTGGGACTGAGGTGGGAAGCTTGCACAGAATGGAGTTAGCACTA
Source organism: Lipotes vexillifer (assembly GCF_000442215.2). Taxonomy (NCBI): domain Eukaryota; kingdom Metazoa; phylum Chordata; class Mammalia; order Artiodactyla; family Lipotidae; genus Lipotes; species Lipotes vexillifer. The sequence goes on from NW_006771143.1 coordinate 2,152,785, forward strand.
AAGAAGCGGAGTCAAGAAACAGAGAGGGCATAAAAATGGGTCCTTCTCATGTCATTTAAGTAGAGAGATCAGGCCTGGTCTCAAGTCATTTTACCTCCAGATCTCAGTCACACATGCCTATGAATTTCTTTTATGTTTAAATCAGTTTGTGGTAAGTTTGCTGTTGCTTGTAACTAAAAGCACCCTGGTAGAGACAGCGAGAAATTGAGACAAATTCAGGGCTTAACTGCAACACTAATTTCATCTCACATTCCTGATAATGTCAATCCCCTCTCTTAAAGGTGGTCCTTGGTTGTTTAACTTACACTATTTACAGTATGTTTACTTCCATAAACCTCTGCAGACCTTCCCCACATTAAGTGGGAAGGTGGTGGGAAAGAAATCTTTATTAATTCTCTGCCTACTTTGAGTCAGGCATTCAATGTATACTATTTTATTTAATTCTCAAAACTGAGAAGGTAGGGTCTCCATTAATAGATACAGAAAATGAGGTTCAGAGAAGATCCCCAAGGTCACACAGCAGTTAATCCAGCTGCTGGGAATTGAATCTCCAAAGCTCAGTCTCTTTCTTTTCTTTTCTTTTTCTTTTTTTTTTTTAAGATATATATATATTTTTGATGTGGACCATTTTTAAAGTCTTTATTGAATTTGTTACAATATCGCTTCTGTTTTTATGTTTTGTTCTTTGGCCACGACACATGTGGGACTTAGCTCCCCGATCAGGGACTGAACCCTCACCCCCTGCATTGGAAGGCGAAGTCTTAACCACTGGACTGCCCGGGAAGTCCCCCTCAGTTTCCTCCTATTATACTAGGTTGTTTTAGATAAGTAATAAATTCCAAACAAAGAAAAACATTGAGATACCCTTTCATATGTGAGTTTTTGAAACACTGGCCACCACCTACCTCTTTAAATTTGTATAAAGTTTGAAGACTTAAAATTTTGTTTTGGAAAAACCGAGAATTTTCCAGACTGTTTAGAGATGACTTCAATGTCAAAACAAGGCAGATATCACTGACTCTTAAAAAAAGAAAAACATGAATGCGCCAATTTGAACAGTCTGGCAACTAGTAACCATTTTCCCTCAATCTTTATCATCAGAAGGCACATGTGTTTCAAATGATTATCAAACAGCAATTTTCAGAGTTCTTCCCCATCTCTCTAAGCTACCCAGAGTCCCACAGTTCAAATCTATCTCTATTGTTAAAGCAGGATTCTCGGCCATTCTTCTACTTTCTTACTGTAATTTTTCCTTTGATTTCTTGGCAACTTTCTTTTCCACAATAATCTTCTTCCCCTGTGGGTAGAGGCCAGCTTCTTTGTCTACTTTATATCATCTCTTTCCAGGAGGCACTGAAGTTCAAGTTTCCCATTTTTTCTCTCAATATCCTGTTTAACTCTTCTTTTTAAATGCTCATGCCTCTCCTTTCTCTAAATCTTCACAATATCACCCAACCTCTTTCCTGATTATTAATGCTGTCAATTCTCTGTCTTTGAGCTGCTTCTTAAATAGCAAAGTCATGTCTAAACCTTTTGGTAATCATTAACTGACCATATCAAATTGAGCTGTATGCAATACAGAAAGTACAAAGCCATTGGCTCTGTACTTGCAAGACTATGTAGTCTGGAAATATCTTCAAGGGGGGAAAAAAATCTCACATCTGGAGACACAGACACAGTGGCAGTGGCATTAATGATTTTTCTGAATGTCAAAGTCTGAGCATACAAGGAAGCAGAACTGGATATTGTCATATTTGTTGTTCACATAAGGGTGTATAATAAAACTGTGAGCAACAATCATGGCTAGGGGTAAACTCAGATAAACCATCAAAGCTGCACCAGGACAGCATACTGACAAGAATGCAGTAGCTGTGAAAATTTTGTAAGACCACATTCAGCTGTAATATGTTCTGGTTGTTTCAAAGTATTTGCACCTAGAGATATAAAAAATAATCTATTTACCTTGGAAAAACAGCTCCCACACAGATTTTTCACATTTGATTTCATAAGGGGAGAACACTGCACAGGTTACAAATATTTCACAAAGTTTTACACCGTTTCTGGGTTTCATAACTGTTTGGGATTGATTTAAACGGGCACTGTCAAACTATACAAATGTGAAAAATGATTTACTGAAAATTATTTTAATGTAGAATGGTGGCATGTCAAAGTGAAAGTATTGATATGAATATCAATGGAATATTTATGGGAACTTTCTTGTCATTTCCCCCAATTAATCAAATCAGTGAAACAAACAAAACAGAACTTTCCTGACACTGTTTTAGGAAGATTTTATCCTTTCTGGGTTATAGGATCTTGTATCTCAGAAAAAGTGTTTGGAAAGATGTCCTGGGCTGGTAACATAGCAGGCAGAAATAAATATTCTCAACATTTAGTATGCAGTGATCTACTTTTTAAACTGATTTTTAATTTTTTTCAACATAATTCCTAATAACCTGTGAGAGTAAAGGGAAAGA
>NW_006771143.1:2155271-2168241 GCF_000442215.2 Lipotes vexillifer
CCATTGACTGGATTGTGAATTGACACAATCTTTTGGAGGGCAATTGGCAACATGCAATCATTTTCTAAAATTGTGAGTGGATGACTTGAAGTTGGTGATTCCCACCTTTACAGATTTATCCTAACAAAGTCATAAAGAAGAAGAAAGGCATAGGTTTATTTGCATGGATTTTGATTAAAATACTGTTATAGGTAAACACAAACAAACAAAATCTGACAAGTCCAATAACAGAGAATCTAACTAAGTTGTGGTATATCTATACTGTAGTATACTATATAATCATTTAAAATGATGCTGCAGAATCATACTCATTGGCACAAAAAGATATATAGGAATATAGTAGTTAAAAAGAGTATTGGGTATATACTCTGTGACTGGCGTGTTCTAGATGCTTGAACAAGAGCAGTGAACAAATCCAAGCACATCCCAGCCCTTACAGAGCACATATACTGGTGCTTACCTTAGAACCATATAATATCAACCGATTTTGTTAATGTGTAAACCAATTTTGTTAATGTGTAATTTGTTTACATGTAGTTAGAAAATCTGACAAGTTATACAAAGTAGTTCTCTCTGGAGAGTGTGTTTATGCTTCATTTCTTCTATTTGTTCATATTGTCTGGTACTCTGTATAATGAACAAATAATCATGTTATTTTTAATTAAAAAAATTGGGATATACAACAGCCAGCAATAACAAAAAAATTGGTGAAAAGCAGCAATGAGAGAAGGTTCTCTACAGCAGTATGGATGGACCTAGAGATTACATACTAAGTGAAGTCAGAAAGAGAAAGACAAATACCATATGATATCACTTATACGTGGAATCTAAACTATGACACACAGAGGGCAGACAGCAGAAGCAAGAAGAAGTACAATCCTGCAGGCTGTGGATCAAAAACCACATTCACAGAAAGATAGACAAGACGAAAAGGCAGAGGCCTATGTACCAGATGAAGGAACAAGATAAAACACCAGAAAAACAACTAAATGAAGTGGAGATAGGCAACCCTCCAGAAAAAGAATTCAGAATAATGATAGTGAAGATGATTCAGGACCTCGGAAAAAGAATGGAGGCAATGATTGAGAAGATGCAAGAAATGTTTAATGAAGACCTAAAAGAATTAAAAAACAAACAAACAGAGATGAACAATACAATAACTGAAATGAAAAATAAATTAGAAGGAATCAATAGCAGAATAACTGAGGCAGAAAAATGAATGAGTGACCTGGAAGACAGAATGGTGGAATTCACTGCTGTGGAACAGAATAAAGAAAAAAGAATGAAAAGAAATGAAGACAGCCTAAGAGACCTCGAGACAACATTAAACACAAGAACATTCACATTATACGGGTCCCAGAAGGAGAAGAGAGAGAGAAAGGACCCGAGAAAATATTTGAAGAGATTATTGTTGAAAATTCCCTAACATGGGAAAGGAAATAGCCACCCAAGTCCAGGAAGTGGACAGGATAAACCCAATGAGAAACACACTGAGACACATAGTAATCAAATTGGCAAAAATTAAAGGCAAAGAAAAATTATTGAAAGCAGCAAGGGAATAATGACAAATAACAGACAAGGGAACTCCCATAAGGTTAACAGCTGATTTCTCAGCAGAAACTCTACAAGCAAGAAGGGAGCAGCATGACATACTTAAAGTGAAGAAAGGGAAGAAACTACAACCGAGATTACTCTACCCAGCAAGGATCTCATTCAGGTTCGATGGAGAAATCAAAAGCTTTACAGACAAGCAAAAGCTAAGAGAATTCAGCACCACAAACCAGCTCTACAACAAATGTTAGTGGAACTTCTCTAAGTGGGAAACACAAGAGAAGAAAAGAACCTACAAAAATAAACCCAAAACAGTTAAGAAAATGGTAATAGGAACATACATTTCGATAATTACCTTAAACGTGAATGGATTAAATGCTCCAACCAAAAGACACAGGCTCCCTAAATTGGCACAAAAACAAAACCCATATATATGCTGTCCATAAGAGACCCACTTCAGACCTAGGGACACATACAGACTGAAAGTGAGGGGATGGAAAAAGATATTCCATGCAAATGGAAATCAAAAGAAAGCTGGAGTAGCAATACTCATATCAGATAAAATAAACTTTAAAATAAAGAATGTTACAAGAGACAAGGAAGGACACTACATAATAATCAAGGGATCAATGCAAGAAGAAGATATAACAATTATAAAAATATATGCACCCAACATAGGAGCACCTCAATACATAAGGCAACTGCTAACAGCTATAAAAGAGGAAATGGACAGTAACACAATAACCGTGGGGGACTTTAACACCTCACTTACACCAATGGACAGATCATCCAAACAGAAAATTGATAAAGAAACATAAGCTTTAAATGACACAATAGACCAGATAGATTTAATTGATATTTATAGGACATTCCATCCAAAAACAGCAGATTACACTTTCTTCTCAAGTGCACACAAAACATTCTCCAGGATAGATCACATCTTGGGTCACAAATCAAGTCTCAGTAAATTTAAAAAAACTGAAATCACATCAAGACATACAGATGGCCAAGAGGCACATGAAAAGATGCTCAACATCACTAATTATTAGAGAAATGCAAATCAAAACTACAGTGAGGTATCACCTCACACTGATTAGAATGGGCATCATCAGAAAATCTACAAAAAACAAATGCTGGAGAGGGTGTGGAGAAAAGGGAATCCTCTTGCACTATTGGCGGGGATATAAATTGGTACAGCCACTATGGAGAACAGTATGGAGGTTCCTTAAAAAACTAAAAATAGAATTACCATATGACCCAGCAATCCCACTACTGGGCATATACCCAGAGAAAACCATAATTCAAAAAGACACATGCACCCCAAGGTTCAATGCAGCACTATTTACAATATCCAGGTCATGGAATCAACCTAAATGCCCATCAACAGATGAATGGATAAAGAAGATATGGTACATATATACAATGGAAAATTACTCAGCCAGAAAAAGGAATGAAGTTGGGTCATTTGTAGAGACATGGATGAATCTAGAGACTGTCATACAGAGTGAAGTAAGTCAGAGAAAAACAAATATCGTATATTAACGCATATATGTGGAACCTAGAAGAAGGGTAGAGATGAAGTGGTTTGCAGGGCAGAAATTGAGACACAGATGTAGAGAACAAACTTATGGACACCAAGCGGGGAAAGCCGTGGGGGAGTGGGGGTGGTGGTGGGATGAACTGCGCAATTGGGATTGACAGGTATACACTGATGTGTATAAAACTGATGATTAATAAGAACCCGCTGTATAAAAAAATATAATAAAATTCAAAATAAAAAAAGTAAATAAATAAAATTTTTAAAAATAAAATAAAATATGAGACAAATGAACTTGCCTGTGAAACAGAAACAGATTCAGAGACATAGAGAACAGACGTGTGGTTGCCAAGGGAGAGGGTAAGGGAGGGATGGACTGGGAGTCTGGGACTAGCAGATGCAAACTAGTTTATATAGGATGGATAAACAACAAGGTGTCCCACTATATAGCACAGGGAACTATATTTAATATCCTGTGATAAACCATAATGGAAAAGAATATGAAAAAGAATGTATGTATGTGTATAACTGAATCACTTTGCTGTACAGCAGAAATTAGCACAACAGTATAAATCAACTATACTTCAATAAAATAAATTAAAAAAAAAGATTGTCATTTAGGAAGCGTGTCACTTTCACATGATTCAGATATATCTCACTTACAAAAAATAAGGCCAGTATGACTTCATAGACAAAAAAGAAAAAGAAATGTCAGGCAGGACAACTGTTTTCAATAGATGCCATTCTTTTTTTCACCAAGACAACTCAGGAGAAAAACCAAATTATCTTTTAGGTCTTGTCTGCCATGGTTCTATATTTTACCATCCTTCTAGTACAGTCTCCAGGATTATAACTTTTTCTGTAGGGACCAGAGGTCAGAGGCCAGAAGATTCCATGGAAAAGGCAGATTTGAGAGTTCCAAAATGATGCAGGATAAGAAAAGGAATACAGTTGATGGTGAACCTGACGAGTTATAAGTGGGGGATTCTGTACTTGGAGCTTTTTACTTCCTTACTTATTTATCATCATTCCACCAGGTAGGTGTTCTCCACTTGTTACGCATCAACAATCTTGGAAAAGGTATCTTGTTCATGTTCACACCGTTAGGAAGCGAGGAGACAAGATTTGAATTCATATCTGGGTCCAAAATCAGTCCTTCTTTCATTAACTCATTAGGCAGGGCAAAAGAAAACAAGCTATAATAAAGCCAATGACCTAAAAAATCACAGAATTTTAGAACAGGAAAGGATCTTGTAGATCGTGGGTTTCAATTTCCTCATATTAGAGATGGAAAGGCAGAGACTCTGGGAGGCTAAGAAACTTGTCCAGGGTCACAAAGCCCCAGCACTAGAGAGAAATGATCATAAAATATCAAAATGTGAGTCATGAAGCAATAGTTCTACTTTCTTTTGGCCATTATTCAGTGGCTGTTTGCAAATTATTCAGTGATCACACATCATCCAGGTAGCTTCATGCAGTGAATTCCATTTACATTTTAATTGAAGATATTCTGTGTTTATTAGCAACTGGAATGGAAGGTCACAAAAATTATTTTGTTTTCATTACCTTTATTTAGCTTTCATTACCTTTATCAACTCTTCCTGAATACTCTGTGTTTTGAAAGAATGCATAATAGTCATGGCTTTCAAATTATGCAATATATTTACTATTGTGACAGACTAACAAGAGTTTCCAAATATTACCCATTTTAACAGCATTTGTATTTGGTATTGCAATGAATTTTGGCAGACCAACTTCATTCAGAGAAGTAACTCCTTATTTGGGTAATTATCCGGTAATGGGCTCATAGAAAACAGTGTAAACAGATGAGGCTAAAAAATGTATTTGAACTCTTTCCTCACTGAGGTAAGCACAAAAAGAAAGCCATGGCGTCAAACTAAGTACCTCTCCTTTTTGAGGCAGCATCTTTATACAGCATACAGTGCTGATGAAATTGCAGAGCATCTGGTGAAGCCATGAGTAATCTTTTTAAAACCTGAGGAACTTACCTGAAGTGTTTGGTCCACCTGTCTCGAATCTAAATAAATTCAACATCCCAGATATCTCTATATGCATAACAAGCATTTATAAAAGATAAAATCCCTTCTTGCCTCTTCTTCCTACACCTAATGAGATACGGAGAGTGTGAAAACAAAATAATCTCATGAGAGGTAAGATATGCAAGTTCTTAAATCAAGTTTGTTGTAGCAAATTGAATAACAATGCAATGGGCTGATTAGAGGGTGGGCTCTACTTATCATGGCTCTTAGCAAGTGGCCAGTGACTTTAACAGAATCTGGAGCCCAAGGCATTCAGGCTGACACCCCTGCTTAGCAGATGGGACTTCCAAGGCATGCAGGAACTTCAACGGAGCCCCAACAGGTTATCTGTCAAGGTTCAGGACAGGAGCTACCTCTGGATGCCTGCTACGAGCAATCTTGGCCAGCTTTATACAATTCCCAAAGAGGTAAAACGAATCACTTGGGAGCATCAGTGCTATCAGGACACGTTTAAGGATGGGACTATGCAAGAAGAGCTCAGAAGAAAGACCCTGACCAGTTTATGGGACAGAATTCCATATCCAGCGCATAGCTCAAACTTGCCTTAGTAAGCTGACATCCCTGTGTTTTACTAAGGTTAATGCCCTTTTACAACTGCATTTCCTCAATACAGCAGACCATTGGAGCCAATGATTTTCCAACTTTAGTGTCAGTAAGAATGATCTGTTTAAAATCAGACTCCTGGGTTTCACCCTAGAGATTCTGGCTTTCTCTGTATTACCTTTAAGTTTTATGTTTCTCCATGTTTTTAATCCATGGTGCCTTTTGAAATGGAGTGTGGGTCTCTTCTTGTTTTGAGCATTGTGTGTTTGGGCAAATCTCTACCAACTTTTATTATCTATTATGATGAAAAATAATTGGACTTTTTGTGTCCCACTTGACAAATATGATTATTATAATATTGGAAAACAATATTTTTTTTCCAAGCCCATTACTGCCATCTTTTCCCCAATTAAGAATCATTGCCCTATTTCTAAGAAGCATGTATAGAACTTGTGCTTGCTATTGATGTGGGTTTATTGGAATTTGGGAGAGGTGAGAAGGAGAGACACATGGATGTAAGCAGTATCCTTGGTACCAAGATGAAGGGGGCACTAGTGCTAACTGCAAGGTACAGTATATTAGTGATAAGACATCAAGAGCCTTGGGGCAATGTGGACAGGGAGAAGATTATAATACGGATGGGGCAAGGCTAACATTCAGCCAGTTTGTATCAGAAACACTTTTGTATTGGCTGATCTATAGCTGCTGCACCAATCCCCCAGACAGCCCTCTCCCGCACTGTCCAGGCTCCCCAACTTGGCCCCTCAGTCCAACTGATCATCCAGGAACTAAGTGATTAACAATCACCTTGCAGGGGTCATCCAGCCCTGCAATTGCACGTGATTGGTCTGAGCTGCTGCCAAAGTGATTGCTAAATATTTTGAATATCAGTGTTTTGAAAAGGGCTAAAATATATAAACATTCATAAAAATCAATTATTTTGACTGAGCCAACTGCAGAAGCATGAGAAGCAGGAGAGCCCAGATGAGGCCTGAATAATCACCCAGCTCAGTGTTACCTAAATTGGAAGAAGTAACTTCGATAAACGGTTGTTGTTTTAAGCTACTGGCTTTGGGGTTGGTTTGTTAATCATCAGTGGCTAACTGATATAAGAGGGCTCTGGCTTTAACTTCCAAGAGTAGGAAGTAGGAAGCTTCAAGAAGGAAGCTAGTTTTTCCCTAGCACATGTCCTAGAAATGGGAGCTCATATCTCATATAATTTTGACAGTAACTCTATGGAGTGACTGTTATTTCCACTCTGAATGTGAGAAAATGGGCTTTTAGACGCATGAAATGACTTCACCAATTACAAAATCTCATCAGTGGTAAAGCCAGAATTCAAAGTCAGTTAGATGTGACTTCAAATCACTGAGGTGAACCTCTGTAGTAATGTGCAATACAGTTTAGTTTGCTGTTGTGTCTTCAATTTTCAATTCAGCTTCTTAGTTACACTTAAATTACTCCTTATTGATTCTTCATTCTTTATTAAGATGGAGCCTTTTCTCTTAAAACAAATAAGAGGAGTCCAACAAAGACCCCACTTCAGATAGGAGGGTCTGAAACCAACATGAGTGGCGTTCAACTTGACAAGTACACAGAACAGTAGCTCTATTTCAGGACTGTAAGTGTTTATTCTTGCCACATTTTAGCTTAGCTCAGCCTTAGTTGCCTGCAGAGATGGAGGATAAATGCTGAGTCCCAACGGATCCTATGTGATAAATTCAGTAAGTGGAACCTAGGGGAAATATCTGCTTCTTTCTCTTCTTGGGAGCTACCTGTAATAAGGTAGTTCCCAATAAATAAGTAGAATTCCACAAACCATAGTTTTATTGAGAGTTTTGGTAGCTGCTAATTCTGTGCCTCAGATAAACATGTCCAGGAAATATTAATCATTTGACTTTGCTGTCAATGCCAAATGATCATCATTTAGAAGAAACCCAGGCCAGAAAAACAGCCTCTGTGGGTAACATAACCCTTAACTGTATGCTTTATATGTGTCTAAAATTGCATTTTAAACTGAGCGCTAGTGTGCCGCTACGTATGGATTTATTTCCCGCACTTCAGCTACCTTATTATGGCAAGAAATTAAAATGGTTTTAAGTACCATAAAGGGAAAAGTTTCTTTAAATCCTACTGATCTGCTTTTCAGGTAACGGGTTATGCCTTCTTCATTAGGAAAAGAAAAAGTCTTAATTAATCGGAAGGGCTCAATATAGAAAACGTTTCATTAACTACAATTAGAGCCAACACTAAGAGAAAAAGGAATTCAGGTTTCCGTGCATGTGTGAAAAGAAAAGGAAAGAATTCTATTCGTATGAGTTTAGAAAACAAAAAAAGAAAACTGCAGGTGGGTTTTTGCTCAGACTGCTTCAATAGCTTCAAGGTTACAAAATTAATGAGGGAAGGGAATTGCTCAGTTTCAGAGGAGAGAACAGGAAGCTGTGGCCTGAAGCTATGGAAGGAAAGATCAGACTAGCTGTTAGGAAACACAGTGAGTTAGAAAGAACATTTAGCAGTGAAGCATACACACAGTCAAGTGATTGTGAGGCAACAACAGCAGAGACATTGCTTAATCAGTGAGGAAAGATTACATAAAACATAGGCCTGGCATTAGACGGTCATCTTGCGTAACAAGGGGCTTCTGGGCAGCCTTTGCTGCAGTCGGTTTTTTGTGTCTCTTGCTTTTCAAGGACAATTTGATGTCCTACTATACTCAGCTGTTGATGCATGATCTCATTTAATTATAAGACTCTATTAATTAGGAATTACCCTGCTTTACAGATGAAATAAATGAAGGGAGAGATATTAAGTATTCAGCCCAGCTCACAAAGAAAATAAAGGCAGAACCAGGATGTGGACACAGATTCTGTCATTTGATATGAATGCTTATACTCGTCAGAGCTCTACAGCTTCTGATATTGAGATAACAACATAATCTTAAACATAAAAATGTATATTCTTCAACACTGCAGAACACTGGTTTGTTCTTCCTGCAAATGCCTAAATCCAGAGTCTTAAATGAAAGCACAATACAGAACAGGTTTGTGATGCCTCCTCATTACTCCCTAGCCTTCTTTGTTGCACCCACAGTCAAGTCACAAGAGCCTGGAATGCTGGGGGTTAAATCTGCTTCTTCCCGCATCCCCAGCCTACTTGTACTCTTCTCTGGGCTTTACAAATTCTATTATTAACAAGATAGCTCTCGTGGCTAGGCAAAGGTTATGCCTAATACCTTGTTTTGCAGAGTTCTCAGATACTGCCCGTGCTGAGAATATGCATTCTCCTGCAAGGCTTAGAGAGTTGGTATCTTTGGGGAATTAACCCCTGCTGCATCTGTTAACATTTCCCCAAACATTTTTTTCTCATTACAATCTCCAGCCAAACTCAGAGAACTTCCACTGCTCTGTTTTCGTTCTTTATTAACCCTACAGTGGAATAGAACTTACTTTCCAAATGGACACTGCAAGTTTTCCACAGAGGCAAAGTCTTGGCTTAAACAGATGTGTGGACAACTTCATATTATATATTCATATATAATTTCATCTTTTTCCGAGAAGACTCTACTCATGTAGTTTTCCAACATAGCAGGTGGCTTGAAGCCTAGTCTGAGGAAGTCCCAAGATCAAAGAAAAAGGATGTTTTCCATTCCATGGATAATCATCCAGTTTTAGGAATGATACATTGATTTATATCATATATATATATCCAAAGGAAAAAAATCACCCATACATGAACAACACCAATATACCAGTAAGCTGAGGGACTTGTAAAACTTGGGCCAAAATAAATAATAATTTACAACTGCCTTAAGTAGAAGGGAAAATTATACCATGTCGGTCTCTATTCAATATCCTGTTAGATGAGCAAATGTAACATTCAAATATATTATGTCTATAGCATGCCATCAGTCCTACTAATCCCCAACTTCCTCAATATTTCCACTGAGGAAATAAGAAAGTCAACACTTACTCTGTGGCAAAACTTTATTTCAAAACAGAACATGGAGTTAAGGTTAGAATTTGTCCTAAGGTATTTTATTAAGCTGATCATAAGCAGAGGCTAGAAAGTCTTCAGTTCACACTTAATTGAATCTTTGGAAAAAACCTCCTTAGCATCATTTGAGAAAACTGAGCCTAAGACCCATTTATTATTATGACCAGCATATTCATTACATTCACATTAGAACTGATCCCATCAAAAAGTTGCTTTAGTAAAATGTGCACTTGAAGTAAAATACTTACTTTTATGAGGGCAATTAATTTTTTTTCAGGGCATCAGCTACTCTATAGCAAAATTCCAGTTCTAGAGCATTATATGGTAAGCCACCGTTTTGCAAAAGGAAATTTACTCAGTATGTTTAGTTCTCAGAGTTTATTTTACTCAAATTGTATCATGATTACATAAACCAAGAATGGAAACAGATAATAAATGGATAGATGAATATAGATAAAATATAGATACGGCTATAGATATAAATTATTTTCTCAGGTTATGGGGATATTAAACAACACATACTGGCAAAATGTTTTTGTTTAACAGATACAGGAATGAATCTAGACATAATATCTTAGTTTAATACATAGTTTGTATGAGCAGAGTTTATTTATTTATTTTTTTTGCGGTACGCGGGCCTCTCACTGTTGTGGCCTCTCCCATTGCGGAGCACAGGCTCCGGAGGCGCAGGCTCAGCGGCCATGGCTCACGGGCCCAGCCGCTCCGCGGCATGTGGGATCCTCCCGGACCGGGGCACGAACCCGTATCCCCTGCATCGGCAGGCGGACTCTCAACCACTGCGCCACCAGGGAAGCCCGAGCAGAGTTTATTTTCTCTGCACAAAAGGTAGAAAAGTATCAGATTAGACAACTTTCTGACAAGGATACTTATTATTCCATATTTATCAGCATAGTGCTGGTTGTTTTTCAAAGGAAAGAGACTGGAAAATTATTTCCACTGAATATGGAAATCACAAATTCCCTCAAATAACATGCCAAACTTGTTTTCACACATTTTTCATTTTAAACACCAGTGGTAAGAATGAATATATTTTAATAAGGATGGAGTAGCCATGCTCCTCCTTTGTAAAGACTCCTGATCAGATTTGCAGTTGTTACAAAATGACAACTTAGGGAAGTGTAGTTACAGCTGTGCTTCTTCCTAGATGCTGTTAGTAGTAAGGGTAGGTGGCAGGAGGCATTCTTAGAAGGGAAGCTCTATGATACCACTTCCTCAATGAAAGTATTGCTATTGAAAGAGTAAAGGGGAGGAAAAGTGGTGGGGCCTTTCTTATTCTAGGAACTGCCAGGCTTTCCTCCCCAAGGATTTGCAGATCATCAATCACTGAAGTTCAGGGGTGGGAGGGAGAATAAAGGACTTGTTGTTCAAGGAAGGGGTCAGTGATGCCTCTCCAGGGGTGTCATCTAATGAGCTCTTAATGAAGAAACAGGTGTTCACAACCAGATGTTCACAGGATCTGCAAGGGGTAGGGGGACGGCCACCAGTGGACCTGGTCTGAGTGATGTCTACGGAAAAGCATTAATGTTTATCTCAGTTATTTATTTCTACTCTAACTCCATGCATTTGTGCATAAGAATTCAATACCCATAAAGAATCTTTTTTGTAAATATTCAGCTTGATTCTAATTCCCAAATGGCTGCATGCCAGAAATAAGACACTTTTTTGTAAATTAAAAAAAAAATTAATTTAAATTAAATTTTAACTTAATTTTAATTAAATTTAATTTAAATTAAACAAGACACCTATCTCAGCCCTTAGAACAAAGCCAGTTATGACTAGTAATTGAAACAGGTACTCATCGTCAACATTTAATAATTCAATGCCTAAGATACCCTTGACATTGATCAAGATAAGACAAAATTCTCTAGGGCCACCAAGATACCTTGGAGCTTGAGAGGTATTAAACATATGTATTCTCCCTCAAAATTCCCCTCCTATCCGAAAATTCAGCCCTATGCGAAATGGGAAAACAAACATGCTCAGATAACACCAACCCCCCCAACCTGTTCCTCTTTCCTACCCTCACATCTCTACATCTATTCCATCAACATGCCCTTCAAAAGAGATTCTGAACCCATTTACTTCTCTCTCTGTGACTATCACTTGACTCCAAGTTACTATCTTCCCTGCTACACTGAAACAGCATCTTAGCTGGTCCTTCTGCTTCCACCCTTGCCTCCAAAAATCCATTTTTCACATACACTAACTTAAAAATGTAAACATACATGTATATATATATATATATATATATATATATATTAATTATATATATATACGTATATATGTATGTATATACACACATATGTATATATACACACATATATATGTGTGTGTGTGTATATATATATATATATATATTTATATAGTTAGTTAGTTAGGTTCAGATGATGGCTGTTAAAACTCTATAAGCTCCCATACGACCTACCCCAATTGTCCCTTGTAACTTCACTCACTCTTGCTCTCCCTCACTATGCTGGCCTTATTCCCTTCCTACAACATGTGCAGCTCATTCCCACCTTAGGGTCTTTGCACTTGCTATTCCCTGCATTTGGGATTCTCTAACCCTTGATGTTTACATGACTGGCTTCTTCTATCACTTAGGTCTTATTTCAAAAGTAACTCCTTGGGCAATGCTTTCCCTGGTGGCCCAATCTGGAGTATCCATCCACCACCTACCTTTCTCTATGATGTTGCCATATTAAGTTTTTAAAACTCATTACTATTTTTATTGAGCTATAGTTCACATAACATAAAATTAACTGTTTTAAAGTGAACAATTCAGTGGCATTTAGTACATTTGCAATGTTGTGCAACTAACCTCTATCAACTTCCAAAATATTTTCATAACTCCAAAAGGAAATGCCACATGCATTAAGTAGTTGCTCCCCATTTCACCTACCCCAGCCCCTGGCGATCAACAATGTGTGCTCTGTCTCTAGGGACTGACCTTTTCTGCACATTTAATATAAATGGAGCCATACAATATGCGACCTTTTGTGTCTGGCTTATTTCACTTAACATACGGTTTTCGAGGATCATCCACATTGTAGCACGTATCAGTATTTCATTCCTTTTTATGGCTGAATAATATTCCATTGAATTTATATACCACAGTTTGTTTATCCATTCATCTGGTGATGGACATTTGGACTGTTTTAAAATTATTTTAAAGAGTAATTTATCTGAAATACCATGTTCACTTATGAATTCACTTGTTTATCATGTGTGTCCCTCTACCACTGGAATGCCTTTCCATTACTCTTTC
>NW_006771143.1:2168251-2182351 GCF_000442215.2 Lipotes vexillifer
AATCACTATTGAATAAAGAATGGCCAAACATATTTTATCCAGGCTGGGGGATTTATCATCCATGGATTTCCTCTGAGCCCCTCCTTTTCCTGCTGGTACAATAAGGAAGTCTCTCTCTGCAGGGCCTCAGCATTCACTGCCAGAATCTAGATCAACTTCAGTATTTCCAGATAACTTGTAATGTTTCCCAAACTTTTCTGATCATAAAATTCACTTTGGCTGAATGTTAAAAATTCTTATCTCCTCTGAATATTGATTCAGTAGGTTTGGAGTGGGGACGTCTATATTGAAATGTTCATGGACCACTGTCATGATCATGGAACATTCCAGGATATGCTTATTATAATCATGCACATTGGGGAACATTAGCTTAGAGCAGCAATTTTCAACCATGTTTTGCATAGAATTACTTCAAGAGCTTTTAAAAAATATCAATGCCTTTGTCCAAGCCCTAGATATTCTAACTTACTTTGGGGTAAAGACTGAGCATTGGGATTTTTTAAAAACCTTCCCAGGTGTTTCTAATGGACAGCCAAATTCAAGTACCTTTGGCTTAGAGCATTGGTTCTCAACTTATCTGTTCACTGGAATCACCCGGGGAGATTTTTAACGTCCCAGTTTCAAGGTCTCAACCCAGACAATTTAAATCAGAACACCTGGGAGTGACATAAGTGACTTTTTATTTTTAAGTAATTGTAGATTTACAGTCAAGTTGTGATAATGGTGCACAGGATTACCATACAGCCGTCACCCAGCTTTCTCTAATATTAACACCTTATATAACCATAGTGCAGTTATCATAATCAGAAAATTAACAATGATGGAATATTTTAACTAATCTATGTCTTTTTCAAATATTACCAGTTTTCCTACTAATGTCCATTTTCTGGTTCAGAGGCCCCTGCATTAGATCATGAAAATAAAGGTGAAATTCGTAACATAAATTTAAGCATGTTGAAGCATGCCAGCCAATCATTTCATAGAATACCACTCAATTGGATCTGCCTGGCATTTTCCCATGATTAGACTGGGTTATACCCTTTCCAGATGCATACCACAGAGGTAATACTGTAGCCCACCTTAATACATCATACTGGGTGTACAGGATATTAATATGACTTACTATGAGCATGAGTAGGTTTTAAAACTCCTCAGGTGATTCCAATATGCAATCAAGTTTGTGAACCATTATTAACACAGAAGAGATTATAGTGTCTCCAGAATCTATGGTAACTTGATAAATCCTGGGATTTGGATATTACAGAGTGGAAAACAGGAAAAAAAATTCCCAGATGCTGAAAACTGGTGATACAAATATAAATGGAGATATAAATAATATAAATATAAATATGAATAACTGGCATTTAGGCTTAAAATTTTTTACTGAGTGTTCACTACATGCCAGGTATTGGGAAACAAAAATAAATAGAACATAAACTTAGCCCTTAGGGAGCTTAAGGTAGTGGGGAAGAAAATATTTTTAGCATAAAATATCAAATTCTAATACAGAGGTATTATGATGGCTTTCTGGAAGTGATGCTACTTGAATTGAATCTTAAAAGAAAAAGTTAAAGTTAACTGATGAAAGGTGAGAATAGCCTTTAGGCAAAAGAGGAACTTCATGAATAAAGAACTGTAGGCAAGAACAGCAAGGTATACAGGTGGGGTATGGAGGGAGTGGCCATATACATTTTACTGTTTATATAATTTAAAAATATATATACTACAAGAAAATAAATTGCAACAGAATAAAATGGCATTAAAAGTTTAGCTTGTGTAGCTTGGGGGCTTCCCTGGTGGCGCAGTGGTTGAGAATCCACCTGCCGATGCAGGGGACACGGGTTCGTGCCCCGGTCCGGGAAGATCCCACATGCCGCGGAGCGGCTGGGCCCGTGAGCCATGGCCGCTGAGCCTGCGCGTCCGGAGCCTGTGCTCCGCAACGGGAGAGGCCACAACAGTGAGAGGCCCCCGTACTGCAAAAAAAAAAACAAAAAAAAAACAAACCACACACACACACACAAAAACAAAAGTTTAGCTTGTGTTGTGTTTTTTAGTGTGCAAGACTTTAGGGTTATTTTTCTCTAAATAAGAATACATTTCTAACTATTTTTATAAAAAGTTTTTCTCCCTTTGGGTTTAGAAACATTTTCTTTCCTAAGATGCCAGCAAATGCTTATAAAACACTAACTACACACCCAGCATACTGACCAATGCTGAGGGGCAATTAAGAGGAGAATAAAACAGTCTTTGATAACCAGGATGCTACTATTTATTTGGAGAGAGAAGTTTAAATGTTCCACCACCCATGTCCGCACTCAGATTTACAGAAACTGTGTGGAACTAAAAAAAACTGAGAACCCATCAATGTCACTACTGTTAAGATAAATGAAATATTCATACTAATGATCTTAGTGCATTTCAAATGAATTTCATATCTGAAAATCCAAGGTTAAATATAGTCTCTGTTACCTCCAGTGCCCTGGAAAGTTATGTGTTTTATTTTTTGCCAATGCAAGAGTCACTGAATCCTCTCTCAGGAAGACACAGAGAGTAAGTGGAATCACAATGCACTTTTACTTTCTGGTTTTTCACAAATATATCTGGCCAATTAGCAGCTAAATTTACAGAATCCTATCTATCAGGAAGGCTTAATACTGAATGTGTAAAGTCCCTATGGATTTCTAGGAGGAATGAATATACTGACTCAATTTTGATTTTTAAATGCAACAATAGTTTCAGCCTGAAGTCCACATATTTACACTGCCTAAGAATAGAGAACAGAGCAGCCCACACAGAATACTCATATGGAGCTTGGGGGATATGATCAAAATTTATTTGCTTGATAAACAGAAATGGGACTACTCAGAATAGATTCACGAAAGAAAGCACCGTCTGGTTCCTCATCTCAGCTGCAACTCTTCCGTCATGGAGTTCAGCCATGCACTCTGCCTACAGGCAAGCACTAAAAGGCGCAGCAATTTTTTCACCAAAAATAAAGCTTTAGCATCTCAAACAATATATAAATCCCTTCTGCCGTCTGAACACTTCGATTCCCCTAGTATGAGTGATTCCCCTGGTACAAAGAAGTGTCCCTCTCACTCTCTAAGGCACTGAACTCAGATGTGACCTCAGCATTCTAAACTGAGCTGTTATCACAAAAGCAAACCGGAATTCAAGTAGCTGATGGGCATTTCATTTTAGCCTCTAAGGGCCAAAAAGTGAACCCAATGCTAAGCAAATAACGAATTAACTGTTTTTATATTTTTGCACTTAAAAAATACTAAACCACTTTTGTACCCAAACGTGCACGAATAGAAGAGGACTTAGTGGTTTTCCTGGGGCTCATTTCTTTTAACTGTTACGTTTCCACTTAATTTTGCTTATTTTAACAAGAAGTATTCCCTAATTACAGCAATTATTGAACAGTACATAACTGGTAGTTGGTTGAATACTATGTTGAACTATTTCCTAAAATAAGTATAGTACTCTGGGATGAGTGAATTTTCTGGATAATTTACATACTTACTTTAAAATGTAACTGCTCTTGATCGTACACTATCTGAATTTCACTACTCCAATTAAATGAGTAAGCAAAGGTACAACAGAATGGGAGCAGAGAGAAAGGGAAGATTCCTTTGGGGACTGGGAGAAGGTTTCACAGGAGAGGTAGCATTTGAATTAAGTTTGAGAGCATTAAAAGGCTACTAATTACCCGAGGGTTAGAAGATAGGATCATTCTCGGATAAAGAAACAATTGAGGGCTTAAACGTGGTGATAGCTGTTTGCTCCTCTGCTTGGGCAACTCCACTGTTTGGCTTATCAAGTGTTGCAGGCAGGTGGACGTATTTCCAACATGAGTGAAATCCAGATGGGTGAGGCTTCTGAAGACTTACTAATGAGAATATGGAACACTGTTATTTATATACTGTGATTTTGGCCCTTGTTCTCTGTCTACAGTGTAATCTGAGTGTTTTGAGAGCTGCAACTACAGTATCTTTCTGCACTGGAATCCTCTCCTTAGAGAGAGAGAGAGAGCAGTTTGAGTCTATCATACTAGCAGCAGAACCCAGGACTAACAGCACAGTTTTACTAACAGCACAGTTTTCCAAGTCCCATTTCCTTTGTAGCATTGTGACTTTGGGAAGATATATAATCAATTTAAGCCAAGGTTTTCTCATATGTAGTATAGGAATGATGGCAACATCAAGCTCATCATACAGCATTCTTAAAAGGATTAAATTAGATACCTAGGGAAAGCTTGTTAGCATGATGCCTGGCAAATAGTAAGAGCTCAGAAATACCACTTATTTTTATTCAGGGTGACCATGCTACACTGTGTTCTTCCCAATGGCAGTAGTAACAGGACACAGGAGGATCTCCCACGTGGATAGTAAATGGTTGACCCTTATCATTTATACCTTCAGCCTTTCATCTGGGCGATCACACCATTTTACAAACAGATATAATGGGGAGTTAGTAAGAAAGAACCCTTGGGGTCATGTGCAGAGATAAAACTCTAGAGTTTAAAAAAATTAGAACTTTCCCAATCATGCTCATACACACTTGCTAACATTCGTTTACTCACAAAGTCAGCAAATGTTCATTGAGTGTTTCCTATGTGTCTAGCCCTGAGCAAAGTGCAGGGGAGACAATGATGAACCAAGCAGCCTGGACTCCTGATTTCCTGGAGATTATGGTCTAGATAAGGATGAAAGTCACTTCAAAAATGTTTGATGGGTCTTATGGTGGGAAAATCCAGGGTGCTCTGGGAGTCCTGCAGTCAGGTTGGTGACATCACCATTTCCTTTGCTTCACAGAGCATTGATTCTATGCAGGCTGTTCCAGTTCCCTGGAGGTGATGGGCACCCATAGCTGAGATTTACATCACTGCTGCTGGTTCTCTCAGTGATAGCGACTTTGAGGCAGGTGTATTCTGCACTGCTGCTTTATGTTGCTTGAATATATTCAAGAATGTGCTGGGGCTATTTTTGTGTTGTGATTCCAGTGAGGGGGAAGGATTCTGTGATTGGCTGTTTACACAAGTAGTTCTTTTTCTGCAGCTGGTTTTAGGCTGCCAGAAAATGGCACATTTTATAATATTCACAGACTACATTACCTCTGAATCACGAAATATTTTGAGAACTCTAAAAATCAAATCCAAATCTCTTCATATTAATAGAAAATGACAAAGCAATAGGCAATATATATCCTATGAATACATTCAGTTCTCTTTTACACATAGCAATTTCCTGATAACTGCTTCTCTGAGGCCCCAAATACACAGTATACTAATAAATTTAAAACCTCTTCAGCTGGTTACCAATTCATTGTTGAGACCAGAGCGTACATTACTTTTTAATTCACCATTCTTTACTGGTTTGTGGAGAAAACAACATTTGTTCATGTTTCTTATTCAGCTTTTTATATAACATTTTTATTGTGGTAAACATCTACCCTCTTAGCAAAACTTTAGGTGCACAGTACAGTATTGTTACCTATAGGCACATTTTTATAGCTATTTCCTCCACAGTCTCATAATTTTCCTGCTCTCTTTTTTATAGTGAAAGATTAGAAAATGTTTAGCCATAAAGCAGGAGAGAGGCAAAGGTGAAATTAAAACGGAAAGTTTCTGGTAGGTCCCTCTTTGTGTCTACTTGTGTAACCAGAGGAACATGATGGCTTGGTGGAGAAGCAAGAGACCAGGAGTCAGGAAACAAGTTAAGTAGCCACTTAACCTGCGGTAAGTCCCATGAATTCTCTGACTCAATGTCTGCTTATGGCAAAATGAGTGAGTCAAATCAGATAACTGCTAATATATAAAAATGAATGATTCATGCTACTTCATACCCATTAGGATGCCTATTATAAAAAAAAAAAACAGATGAAAACAAGCGCTGGCAGAGGATGTGGAGAAATTGGAATCCATGTGCATTGCTGGTAGGAATATAAAATTGTACAGCCACTATGAAAAAAACTATGGTGTTTCCTCAAAAAATTAAAAATAGAATTATTGTATGATGCAGCAATTTCACCTCTGAGTACATACTCAAAAGAACTGAAGGCAGGAACAGAAACAGTTGTACGTACATGTTTACAGCAGCTTATTCACAATGGCCAAAAGGTGGAAGCAATCCACTGTCCATCAACTGATGAATGGACAAACAAAACATGGTAAATGCATACATTAAAATATCATTCAGTCCTAAAAAGGAAGGACATTCTGATAAATTTTACAACACGGCTGAACCTTGAAGACATCATGCTAAATGAAATAAGCCAGTCACGAAAGGATAAATACCGTAGGTACTTACATGAGGTACCTAGAGTTGTCAAATTCAGAGACAGAAAGTACAATGAATGGTGGTTGCTAGGTGCTGCGGAAGCAGGGAATAGGGAATTACTGTTTAATTGGCATAGAGTTACAGTTTTTTTCCTTTCTTTTTGTTTTTTTTTTGTGGTACGTGGGCCTCTCACTGTTGTGGCCTTTCCCGTTGCAGAGCATAGGCTCCGGACGCGCAGGCTCAGCGGCCATGGCTCACGGGCCCAGCTGCTCCGCTGCATGTGAGATCTTCCCGGACCGGGGCACGAACCCGTGTCCCCTGCATCGGGAGGCGGACTCTCAACCGCTGCGCCACCAGGGAAGCCCAGAGTTACAGTTTTGCAAGATGTAAAGTGTTCTAGAGATGAATGGGGGTGATGGTTGCATACAGTATGATGTACTCAATGTCACTGAGACGTACACTTAAAAATGGTTAAAATGGTAATTTTTATGTTATGGGTATTTTATCACAATTTAAAAAAATATAAGCATACTTTACAAATAACAAGTCCACTGGGCTAGAGCCTGGGAATGCTGTGATAAAAGTCTCAAAGAGTGAACTGTTTCGCAGAGAAGAGAGCTAAGTAAACAGAAATTCACGATAAAAGCTAAGCCCATCCTGGCGTGGAATTATATAAGAGCAGAATTAACAGAGACAGCGGAAGTTAGGGGAGGAATGGCTCTGGTACGTCAGGGGTGAAAGTCAAGTGTGCTGGTGGAGGAGAAAGAACAGGTCCTTGGTTAGAAGGATAACCCACAAAATGCCATAGAAGAGTCAACACCTATTTTGTTGAAATGTAAAGTGTGAAGGATTTAATATTTTTCTTTCAGACGGTTAACCAACTGTACCAGAATCATTCAATAAAATTTCCCTCCTTGGGCTTCCCTGGTGGCGCAGTGGTTAAGAATCTGCCTGACAATGCAGGAGACACGGGTTTGAGCCCTGGTCCGGGAAGATCCCACATGCCTTGGAGCAACTGTGTCCATACGCCACGACTACTGAGCCTGCGCTCTAGAGCCCGCGAGCCACGCCTACGGAGGCCTGTGCACCTAGAGCCCATGCTCCGCAATGAGAAGCCACCGCAATGAGAAGCCCGCGCACCGCAACCAAGAGCAGCCCCCTCTGGCCGCAACTAGAGAAAGCCCGTGCGCAGCAACGAAGACCCAACGCAGCCAAAAAGAAATAAATTTAAAAAATAATAATAAATTTAAATTTAAATTTCCCTCCTTTACCTTCTGATTTGTGATGCTACCTTTCAAAACTATATATTTTTTTAATGTAAATTAGGTCATTTTGAGGCCATTTATTCTGTGCTACTGGTCTGTTAGATACAGTGTCAGTGTACCACTGTTTTGATTATTATAGGTATAAGAGATGCTTTACCAAAAATATTTTCATTCCTTTCTTTTTATAATGTCTGTACATTTCTTGCTTGTGGTTTTCATAGGTTTTTGTTGTGTGTTTGCTGCCCATTACAAAAGGGACACTATATTGCATTTCCTAACTTGTTTCTGATGGTTATTGATTTTTGTATGTGTGTGTATATATATATATATATATATATATATATATGTAGTTTTGACTAGTTTATTGAAGTCTTTTGTTCAAATAACTTCTCAATTGAATGTCTTGGTTTTACCAGGTAAATAATCATCTAAAATAATAATCTTATCTCCCTTTCAGTAGCTGTTTCTAATTTCTATTTTGTATTATATTGAACTGTCTAGAAGAGTGCTTCTCAACCATAGGGGACTTTTCTCCCAGGGGATATTTGTCAATGTCTGGTGACATTTTTGGTTGTCACAACCGTGGGTTGTGCTACTAGTACCAGTGGGTAGAGACCAGGGGTGCTGCTAAATCAGCTTTTTTGCCCCCATTATTTTTATTTGCAGAGGAACACAGAATACTTTTACAAACTTTCATGCCAGTCAAAAAACCTCTGACACCACAAGAAGAGCAGTGCTCATTTCTGTGAGGCTCCTTCCACCAGTAATACATATATGCTTAACTGCTCTCATCAACTGAAAACAAATCAGATACACCTGAAGGAGCATTTCCATCATGGGGATAAGCTTTTACCTTCTAAAACAAGACATAATTGAAAATATTGAAAAATGTTCCTGCTTGCTTCAGCTTTTAATGTGATCCAGTTTGCTAACCAAAATGCTCATAAAAGGCTAAGGAAAGCTGATTTTGCCAATATTGTTGGTTGCTAGGTAACTTCCTTATTACCTGTATGTTGCACATATCTGTCTCCTTTTGGATTATACACTTTGACAAGCACACCATCTTGTAAATGGAAGTAAAAAGCTTGTCCTCTCTGCAATTAAGAGGCAGGATAAGAAAGGATATGTAAACATTTAGAATGCTAACTCACTCAACATTACTCAAGCTAGTCCTCTGGAGAGAACACAAAATTCCACCTATGACTTATATGAACTGACAGTGCTCTCTCGTTATAGAGATATCAATGCAGTCCCATCCCTGACCTTTTAAGTACAGTGACCCAAAGGGCTTGAAGCCTAAAAACTAGATTTTTCTCTAGTCTCCTGTAAGTTTTCTATTTAGATTCCATCGATGAGAGGTATTCATAAAGACTTGGAAAGGAAAAGATAAGGAGGCTTTTCTTTCCTCCATTAGTGGTCAACGTAGACTTATGGGTGGATGGCAATGTGAAGTTTTCAAAGGCTTCTCCCGTGTCTCTAAAATCATTTATTTCAGTGCTGTAGACAGCTGAGAGCTTGCTTCCTGTCAAATTGGCACTCCAGGTTTTTCAAAGCCAGAAAGTTCTGTCTGCCCTTCTCTCCCAGCCTTTCCCGTAGCTTTGTAGGCATTAATTCCTCGTATTAAGTCCTTTCTTGCTCAAATACCTAGAGTGGTCTGTTTTCCTAAGCAAACCTTAGCTGACAGTCTATAGTATCAGCTGACTAATGAGTATCTGTAGGGAGAAAAGTACCTACTTGTGTCTGAAGAAATAAAATCCTGTCTAAGGAAGGCAATAGCTTTTCATACATTTTTAAAGAAATCACTTGTGGCTAAGAATTACATAATTTCTACAGAGTTCCTTTTTTTTTTGGTCTTTTCTTTTGTTTCAAGTATATACAATGTTCATTACCTTCTCTCATGGGAATCATGAATCAACCTCTCATCCCCACACACAGGTCCTCAAAAATGAAACAATCCATCAACATAAAACCCAGAAGAAAAACAAAGATAAACTGACTGCATCTCAGGTGGGGATGTTTAAAAAAAAATGGGTATAAAAACAAAGAAATGACCATATGGATGGGACAGGAATGACGTAGCTTAAACTAGTTAAATTGAAGTAATTTCAAAGTAGGGTACTTGACCAATAAGCCTTTTATGAAATCCTGTGAATGATGCGTGCCATGCCCATTAGATTGCCTCCTCCTTTTCCTCATCCTGCTCTATAGAATCCCCCACTGTCTATATTTGGAGCCAGTCACTGAGGATTTGCCAAGAAGCACAGACATGCAGGAAGCCTCTTCTTTATGCTTACAGTGCAAAAAGAAGTTGCAAATTTCTGTAGGTGTAGCCCACTTACCATAAAAAAGTCATAAAAATGGGACTTCAGACTTGTGAGTCTTAAGTCAAAAGCTAACAGACTTACGAGCCATATCTGAGATCAGTCAACAGGGAAAAAGGAATTTACCATATCCTCAGCACTTTTGGGGGAATTGTTGACACAAACTGTATCCATTTATGAAAAACAACAACAACAACAAAGCAGAGCTTGATGGTTTGCTAAAAAAAAAAAAAAAAAAAAAAAGGACAAATCTTCTGAGCGAGCTACCAGAACCAATTTACACACAGTTTCATTATTTTTTTTTTCTCATGACCTTAGACCTCAAGACAACGTGAAATTTAGTTTCTTGTAGTGATATCACTTTCTGGCTATTGCTAACAGCATGATATATTGGAGACATTTACTTAAACTGAATCTATTTATATGCAGTAACGCTACCACAGTTTTATTGAAGGGAATGGAAATTTTAAAAAAAAGCCTAACTCACAGTGGAAATTTACTAAGAGGAAATAATTTTATGATTGTATATATGTGAACATATGAATGTGTAACATTTTCTCAATAAACCTTGGCAGAACTACACATTGGGAAGAAGAAATAAGTTGTTTTTGTGATCTTTTTAAGTTCTGAATATGAACCGAATGTTTTGGAAGCTTTGCCTCCAAAACTTCCTAGAATTGGAGAATATATTTCCCCCTATCAGATGCTCCACCCATTTAGTAAACACTTGTTTTAGGCTACTTACAGTCTGTGTGTTTTCTTGTGAACTTATTTCATTAGGATTTCAGGTTGGGTAATATTCATAGTAATCTCCAATTATTATATAATCTTAGCTGCTAGACAATCTCTATCAAGCTAAAGAATTCTTTCCAAAGGGCTTAGGAAGATCACCTGTGTCCCTATTTCAATGGTGAAATAAGTTTGCTGTGTTTGTAAAAGAGAGGCTCATTTTATTCATTCAGTGACAGAGAGTAAACAGATTTCTGCTCTTGTAGAGAAGGCAGACTCAAATCCTTGGTTTACTGGTTACTAACTGTGGGATCTCAGGCAAGTTACTTAACCTCTCTGAGCCCTAACTTGCTCATTGGTTAAATGGAGATAAAAGTACATAACTCATAGGATATGCTCAAGATAATATAGAATGATACATATAAGAGCCAAGGGCCAGTACAACAGTAAACTGAGGGCCTAGATAAAATGTTGGTATCTTAGCCCCACTTGGTATAACGTGTTTCTTCTCTATCGCCTTTGAGATCTCTATTCACTCCGTGGGATCCCTCAGGGACTGCTCTGCCTTTCAATCACTCAGTGTTAATCCCTGCCCTGCTTCTCTTAGGCTGGCTGAAATCAGCTGTTTCCATAGCTCTTCACACCTCAGGAAACCGCTTCTGTGCTTCTAAGATAGCAAACACCAATCTGCTAAATTCAGTTTTGCCAAAGTGCTAATAAGCAAGAATCAAAAGTATTCCCTTTCTTCTTCATAGGTGGATCAGTGATTCCCTGGAAAAAGTCATCTCTTTGTTTTATAACTTGTGGGTGATTTTCATAGGGGGGCTTTGGGATCAAACCGAAAGAGAAACTACTTGGGGGTAGACATGGCTTTATGATAGCCCTTGACTCACGCAGCCTGCTTTGGCAACAATGAATGAACCTCATTTTCTTCATTTCTTCACCACTGTATCTCCCTTAGTAAGGATTAATGTAAAGAAAAATGGTGAAATGAATTTGTATTTTCTGCAGAAAAACTTAGGAGAGCGTATAGCCTGAGTTTATGCTTGTTGGTAGAGGTACAAGGATTGGGAATAAATGATTTGTGCTGCATCCCAGGAGCACCATTATACCAATTTGTTTCACACTAACATAATAATCATTCACTTTTATTTATCTACTACTTACTACGTGTCTGACACATTTCTATTTGTTTTAAAAACATGAATTATCAGTCTTGTAAATTATTATTAATGGGTATTTGTTAAGCACTTATCATATTTTATTTGAAATTACTAATTTAAAAAACACATTATCTACATTTAATGCTTAGAACAGCCAACAACATCTTTTTAGAGATGTAGAAGCAGAGGTTCAGAGAAATTAAGCAAACTTCCCAGTATCACATAGGAACTAGTAGAGCCTAGATTTAAGTCAGGCTATGTTCGGCTTTATAGCGAAGGCTTTTACCCTTTTCTACACTGCCTCTTACTACGGGGCCCTCCTAATTGAGGGCAGTAATGCTGAAGTATTACAAGAAAAAGGAAATCATTCAGAAGTCTATTAAAATGCAAACAGAATTTGACTGTGGCATTGCATAGTCTAAAAAATGGAACAGTACCGACATTACCATGGTTTTATGCAAAAATGAAATATGAATGTATTATTTTAAAAAACAAAACAGATTAACTGTTGGGCGGAGTTGCCTTAGAATCCCTTCTTTTTGCAGTCATATTTTCATATAGCCCTTCTTTATATTAAGCTAAAAAGTGGTCTTGGAACTTCCACCTATTGGTTTTGGAGCTATCCTTGGGAGCCATGTAGATGATCCTTCATCCTTAAGGTAGAAAACAGCTAGCAGGTATCCCTGAGATCCTGATCATTCAAAATTGTATTCCCTTTTTCGGCTTGCAATGTCACACTGCTGAAAGTCCACTTCTAAAACTAAAATCCATGGATCTCTTTTTATCCAAACTGCTGTTTAATCAGGTTTTCTGAAATCTGTACATGTACAGTTGACTTTTTCAAGCAGAGAAAAATTAACATTTAAACTTATTAAATGTTAATTTTTCAATTTGAGTCAATCATTTAAGGTGAACTTATTTTGTCATATTTTGATTTCACTCAGCGTTGTGTCAATTTAGAGCTTATCTGTATGGGCCAAGACAATGGTGAATTGTGAATGAGACAAAGTCTTAAACTCAGGCCTAATGGCCCAGTACTAGGAAGCCATTCTCTAAGCTGACCCCTCATTATTAGTCATCCTCAAAGCTATCCACATAATCATCTCATGTTTATTTCTCTCTCTGTTTAACTGACCATCATAAGGAATTTTTCAGATGGCTCTGCTGAAATCAAGATATTTTCTCTATGACATTTTCCTAATTCTTAAATCTTCTATTTAAAAAGAAAAGGTTTGTTTGACATGAGTCATTCTTAAAAAACTCATAGCCAATTCCATTGCATGACATTTTAAATTAATTTACCATTTTTTAGCAATATGTTTAGTGAACTTAGTTTTGGTTCCTGTCAAAAAATATTGTAATTTTATCAGTTCACAATATACTAGAGCATGAAAACAAACATGACAGAAGTTCAGTTTAGATTTTACTAAAAAATCTACACACATACACACACACACTCCGTAACAAGTCCCAAGTTGAATCATACAATGAGTTTTCAAACATTGCCAGTATTCTGTTTTCATTGAGAAAATATGAAAAGGACATGTATAGTGCTTCAGTGGGAACAATACATTAATTATAAAATGCTATTTCAAATACACATATGAGAAGTAAAATTACATGAGTAAGACTAAGAGCATAATTGTGCCTATCTGTTATCTATGATTGTTCCTTAGGAACCTAAAATGACTTATCCAGTTTTATCAATTATAGTGGTAATAAGTCACAGTTGTACAGCACTTTACAGTTTATGCAGAGCTTATACAGGCATCATTTCATCTGTTAAACAGGTTGCTATGAAAGAGTAGAACTCTTTGGAGAAAGTGAAATTTAACGGAAAGAAGATAGATAGGTTTTGGATTTAAATCTTTGTTCTACCCTTACAAGTTGGACGACCTTGGGAAAACGATGCGATATCTTTGAATCTCATGTATACATGTACACATATGACCAAAATAAAAACCTATCACAAAACGTTTATGATAAATGAAATGATAACGCATAGTGTCCAGCACACACATGTGCTTATAACTGTTGGTATTTTTTTCTCCTTCTCCTTCCCCACTTTGAAGAAGCCAGCTCCACAAACGTTTTTGCGTGCCTAACTTTAGCTATGCTTTATTGCACTCAAAAGACCTATTTCCAGGGCTTCCCTGGTGGCGCGGTGGTTGGGAGCCCGCCTGCCGATGCGGGGGACGCGGGTTCGTGCCTCGGTCCGGGGGGGTCCCGCGTGCCGCGGAGCGGCTGGGCCCGTGAGCCATGGCCGCTGGGCCTGCGCGTCCGGAGCCTGTGCTCCGCAGCGGGAGAGGCCGCAGCAGTGAGAGGCCCGCGTACTGCAAAA
>NW_006771143.1:2182498-2189008 GCF_000442215.2 Lipotes vexillifer
TGGGCCTGCGGGCCGGGAGCCTGTGCTCTGCAATGGGAGAAACCACAACAGTGAGAGGCCCGTGTAAAGCAAAAAAAAAAAAAAAAAAGATTGCTTCTTTTAATGTAGCAAAACAATTATACAAAATAAAAGGCGTTTAGGAGGCTGTAAAAGAACAAATCATGATGAATGGATTGAATCATGAACAGGAAATAAGCAGTTCCAACTTGAGACTTGTACATTTTGGTAAAAGAGCCTAGCCTAGGTTTTGAACAAACAAATCTCATGAAAGAATACTAGAAATGACAGAAAGGACAAGGTACAAGTAACTGCAGCTGTTTTTAAAAACAAATGTTGTTTTGTATTTAGATAGGGGTTATGCCAAAAGAAGTCAATGCTCAAAATAACTTTGTTTGAAGGGAATGCTAATAAAAGGCACCACAGTTAAAAATATTAAAATCCAGGTATTAAAGGCTCAAAGGGGTTTTCCTGATCATGTGGATAGCAAATCCCCTAGTTTTCCAAGTAGGAGTTAGAATTCTGGGAGGATAAGTGACCCAGGTCCAGGACCACACCTTTGATTAGGAGTAAATGTGGGAACAGTTTCAAAGTGATCTGATTTTTGAGTCGCCTCTTTCCACTATTAACGATGATCTGTCTGACCCTAATGTCAGGGGTGGGTCTCTCTATCCTATGGGTCTGTCAGTTCTACCTATTTCTGCTAATTCAACCAGGACAAGGAACTTAGTCTTTCCATCCGTTTCCACAGGAAATCCTATCACAGACAAAAATGTCTTAATTTGTATAAACTGTGCTGAAAGTTCAGGAGTCATGGGGAGGGGATGGGAGGGGAGGAGGGGCCATCGGAAGGCCCAGATTTAGCAAAAAAATTGGCATCTAGGTAAAAGGATGGCTGAATAAATGAAAAGGTCTGGAGGCAGACAGAGATTTATCTCCCTGGAGCTATGTGTTTATATTTCAAAGGAGGCTAAAATCCTGAGTTATCTTGTTTGTTGTGCCAAGCGTTATAAAAATTTAGGGACCAGAGAAGATTCATACATATTACGGACAAAGATTTCTCTCCCTCTTTCCAGAGGGGAGCAGGGCAGCTGTCCAGCTCTTGTATAAATGTCCAGATTGATATTTCAGGCTCCCTGCAGTACAAACTCCTACAAGCAGGGTTGACATTGCCCTTCATCAAGTTGCTGCCAGGGAAGGGGAATCAGTGCTGTTACTGCTGTAGGTAATCTTAAAGTCTGGTGCAGAAACCTCATGTTTGCTTTCAGGACAAAATTAATATATATAGACATTAAAATATATCAATAACGGATTTTCCCCAAGTAAGACTACTTATTATTGATTATTACTGATCGGCTATTACTTGCCCATTGACATCTTTCCATTTTCATTCTCCTTCTTTAATGAAAGAGCAACTATTTGTCAAGAATTTACTAATCAGATTCAGTACTAAGAGCTTTACATGCATTGTTTTATTTAAAACTCACAAAAAGCCTATGAAGAAAGTGTTTTTATTCTCATTGAATAGTTGAAAAAACTGATCAACAAACTTGAGCCATACAACTGGTGAACAGCAGAGCTCCAACAGCCAGTGAATTGCTAAATTCTAACCTGTCTCTTCTGTTTCAGAACCTAGTTATTTCTCCTGCTCTGCACTAAATTACATGATAATGTCCCAATTAGCACCCTCGACTAATCAAATTCAGAAGCTTGCTAACATGTGGCAAATTCTCTAATCTTAACAAAACAATTTTATCTATTACTACTTTAGGGTAATTTGTGTATCTGATAGTATGAAAACTATATGTATGCATGTGTGGGTGTATCCACATTCTTATTCTTACTCTGAAAGTTTCTAATAGCATAGGTATTAAGGGCTTGGCGTAGCAGTAGTGTGTTTCAAGAAAGGAACATAAGTCTTCAAGATATATTTTTAGTCCAGGATGATAACTTGGGTCCAAATACTGAAAAATATTTTATATGTGTTGCCTAGTGAAGATGCCTGCAGGCTCTACAGACCAGCCTTGCTATTCATGGACCAGCAGCACCTGGATTGTTGTTACAAATGCAAAATGGTGGGTCGCACCCCAGGCCTACTGAGTCAGCCTCTGCATTTTGATAAGATTCTCCCATTTAAGAAGGGATTCTTTAGAATAGTCTGAAGGCTTTAAAGCTTCCCTTTCTGAGTGCTGCTGATGAAAAGTAAGGTAGATAGCTAGTGGGGAGCAGCCGCATAGCACAGGGAGATCAGCTCCGTGCTTTGTGACCGCCTGGAGGGGTGGGATAGGGAGGGTGGGAGGGAGGGAGAGCAAGAGAGAAGAGATATGGGAACATATGTATATGTATAACTGATTCATTTTGTTGTAAAGCAGAAACTAACACACCATTGTAAAGCAGTTATACTCCAATAAAGATGTTAAAAAAAATAAAATAAAATAAATTAAAAAAAAAACTATTGGTGAAAGACAGATTAAAAAAAAAACAACAACAGTAAGCCTTTCCCCTCTTCAGGTGGTGTATCACGGAACTGCCTTGAAACCCTGAGTCATTTGCTGTCTGCTGCTTATCCTGAAGTTTTCTGCAAGTCCCCAAATAAGGGAGTAGAAAGTTCTCAGACTGTGTGATGTGACATGACTCTGCAATAAGTAGGGTGTTTAAAGAGAATGAATCACAAGTGTGATTTACGCTAAGAGGACAGACTCATGAATACTGATTCAATACTGGAAAAAGATGTTTTCGGATGCATTGACTTTCCTCTAAATCAGATAGAAACCATTTGCCTTTAACATCAAAAGGTTTCTGATGTGATACTTAAGACATCAATCCCAGTTCATCCCATTTTTCTTGACAGATTTTATTACTCCAGTAGACTTAAATCACAGGGGATGACCAAAGAAGGGAACCAAAGAGAAGTTGCTGTTCCCTCTCTCTTTGACAAAGAATATTCCCCCTCCCCCTCTTCCAACATACCTTTCTCGAACACATTTATTCCTGAATCCTAGGATGTCAAGGCCCCATCATGATAATCTTTTGCATGTTTGGTCATGTGAATGGCATAGTTTCATTTCTTTCCTAAATAACAAGTAGAGGCAACAAGGGGACAATTTATAGGATTATAGAGCTTGAGGAAACCACAAAGATTCCTCCTACGTCCCTGTTTGTCCTTTCTCAGTTTCCTTTGCAGCCTGTTGGTCTGGTCCTACCCCTTAAATTTTGGGGAGGACTCTTTTCTTTATCACTTTATTCACTCTTCTTAAGAAACTCCGTTATACTTACATGCTGATTTGGAGAGACATCTTCATCCTAAACCTACCTCCTGTGCACCAGAACTGCAGATCCAGCTGCCTATCCCCCCAGGAATCTCAAAGCTCAATGGACCCACAATCGAACTCAATATCCCATTTCAATAGCTATCCCCTGAGCATTTCCCATCTTTGTGAATACTAACCCCATGCACCTAGATGTTCAAATCAGAAACTCAACAGTTATCCTAGAAGCCTCAAACAAATCGTAAAGTCATTTTAAAAACTAACAGGTTTTTTTTTTTTTTTTCCATTTTCTCCAGTGAATTCCTCACCCAGTTGTTGATTTTGTTGACTTTCTCAGTTTTAGCTTTCCTCGTGTACTTCCATTTTAGTTTCGGACTCCTCTTGAGAGGGAGCTTTTAGGTTTCACATTTTTTTTTCCTCTCTCTAGTGCCTTCACTGCCTCTAGCCATTTTGCACTTAGCTCAACTTGCCCCCGAGACTTCCATTCCAGAACAAGGTCTTGTATTGGTGGCTCATGGTGAGAAAATAGATTCGGCTGTGGAATGGAGGGGTGGCTTCTCCTAGGTCCAGGTTCCAAGCTTCTCTCTGTTTCCTCTGGCCTCTGAAGCTTACGCTGAGCCACAGCCCAGGGTGGGCAGTAATCTCAGCTTTTTCCAGCCTTTCATGGTTGGGAATCCCTGCTCAGGTGCTAAATTTGAAGAAGTAAGTGGGGCTCTGTTCTTCTAATGTGCGTGGTACGCATTTTTTTTTTTAATAAAACTTTCTATTTGAGAAAAGTTTTTAGATTTATCGAAAAATTGCTAAGATAGTACAGAGTTCTCATATATCCCATACCCAGTTTCCCCTATTATTAACCTCTTATATTGATTAGTTACATTTGTTATAATTAATAAGCTAATACTGATACATTACTATTAACTAAAGTCCATACTTTATCCAGACTTCCTTACATTTTGACCTAATGTCCCTTTTCTGTTCCAGGATCCCATCCAGGATACCACATTACATTTAGATATCATGTCCTCTTGAGTTGTTCTTGTCTGTGGGTTCCATGCTCCTTTATTGCTATGTGTTTTTACCCCTTTTCTGGCCCATAGAGATATTTGTTTGGTTTAGAAAAGAAGATATACCTTAATTGAAAAATGTCAGCTATCATTGTTTCAAGCATTCAAAACTTGAAACCACAGAACTGATTGGAAAATCTTCTTTTTCATTTCCAGCTGGTCACCAGTTCCTCCCCATTTATATCTACCACCTCTCTGTAATTCTCTCCTCTCATTATTGCCTCTGCCTTAGATTAGGACTTTGTCACTCTCCATTAATATTATTTTGATACTTTACTTTTTATTTAACTTCTACTGTGTGTTACTCTGTGCCAGGATCTAGTAATCAATTTGTATACATTACCTCATATAAACCTTATTACAAATCTGAGTGGTACAGGGTAATATTCTCACTTCCCAAAGGAAAATCAGTGAGGTTAAGTGACTTGTCCAAGGTCACAGAGCTACTTAGAATGGCTGTGTGGGTATCCAAAACTAGATTCCAGAGCCAAAGCTCTTAAGCCGTACAGCATAATATCTAATTAGCCCTGACACTCATACATCTAAAAGATTATTCTGTCTCTAGGCATGTATAGCCCCAACCCATTCTCCATATGATGCTCAAAACATCTCTCTATAAAGCAACCTTATCAAGGTACTCCCCTAGGTAAAAACCTTCAACAATTCCCAAGGTGTCATGATTAAGTCCAAATTCTACAGTACAGCCCACAAGACCCCCCATTATCTGGCCCCTCATCTTTCTCAAGCCTCATCTCCAACTGCCAATTGTCAACAGTAGTCATTCATTTATTAAATGAATGAATAAGCATTCTTAAAACTGACCACTGAATTGAGATTTAGATAGGCTTACTTAGGGGTAGAGGTGAAAAAAATAAATGAGAGCATGGAGAGAGGGAATTACTATTGATATTCCTCTTTTTCTTATTTTAGTGCGACTTTTTGGCTATCCCTATCCCATCCCACTCACCCTATGTTTATTTACAAGAATGTTTCTCATATCAAGAAAGATCTGTAATTTGAGAGAATTATTTAAAGTAGGAAATGAAACTTTGTAGCCTCAAATAGCATACCAGATACCCTGTTTCTTTAGTTAAACAGTATTCTGCTGTTCTGCTATACAATGACTCACTTGAAATAATAGTTGAAAAAGACCTCAAAGACACTAAAATTACCTAATTAAAAAGGAAGTTGTTTTGAACTGGTTTATGAGACACTCAATAAACAGAGTCACAAGGTAAAACTCTCTGTGGGCACCTATGATATTTTATTTCCAATATACTATTGATAATTTTTGCCTCCTTTGGCTCAGAGAACTAGGAGAGGAAATCAATGTCCTTTCTATAGACGTATTAAAATTTAAGCAACAAAATTAAGTCCAAGGATTCTTGAGTGCAAATCCTAGCAAATAAAAAATATTGTGATGCAGCAGGTAGGCAGGCACTGTTTAAAGTCTTACTGATTTCTCTGTGATGGACTATCGTCCATATACTTAATGTGTAACATCTTAATATTTAAGGTCCATAAGACTGAATGTACCAGAAGACTTAAGATTCCAATTCATGAAACAGGCTGACCACATAAATGACCAAGGAGAATGGAGGAAATGGGACGCTAAGATGTGTCGGCCATGATTACGCAGACAACATAGGCCTTCTCCAGGGAACATCCATCTAAATAGCTAAAGACTTATTCAGATAATATTTTGAAGGTATTTAACTTTGTTATCTTCAAACATACACAGTAACATGAAATAGGTTAAGTATTAGATAACATTACTTCAAAACCCTTACATGAATTTCTCTTAGCAGGTATTTTTACCTACTAAAAGGCTGTTAAGCTAATTTGCTGAACATAATATTTTCTGTATTCTGAAATCATGTTTCCATTAAGAATTCACATAGCTTTTTATTCATAGATTATACTGGCACAAAGGCTTTTTAGGTCATAGTCTGTTCAGATGATTCAAGGTTTGAATTAGGGAAGTTTTAAAATAGCTCGCTAGGGGGCCTCCCTGGTGGCGCAGTGGTTTAGAGTCCGCCTGCCGATGCAGGGGACACAGGGTCGTGCCCCGGTCCAGGAAGATCCCACATGCCGTGGAGCGGCTAGGCCCGTGAGCCATGGCCGCTGAGCCTGTGCGTCCGGAGCCTGTGCTCCGCAACAGGAGAGGCCACAACAGTGAG
>NW_006771143.1:2189038-2217665 GCF_000442215.2 Lipotes vexillifer
TCGTGCCCCGGTCCAGGAAGATCCCACATGCCGCAGAGCGGCTGGGCCCGTGAGCCACGGCCGCTGAGCCTGCGTGTCCGCAACGGGAGAGGCCGCAACAGTGAGAGGCCCGCGTACCACAAAATAAATAAATAAATAAATAAATAAATAAATAAATAAAATAAAATAGCTCACTAAAAGCTTGCTTGCATGTAGATGTGCACATGACTTATAGTGAATCTATTAGGAATGGTCACCGAAACATTTATAATTGGGTTATTCAAAGTAATTAACTATAATTACTAATTTGACTAATTAACTATAGTCAAAGTCATTTCAAAACCTCCGGCAGAAATAGCAAATAGAAGCATTTCCCTCAATTGTGTCTCACTTTCAACTATTTTCACATTCTTCTCAGTAATATTCTTTTGGTCAGAGTGTGAGCATGGTCAAAATTTTGTTGAGGAGCATGAATCTTGCAGGTTTTTTAATGTGTGAAAAATGTCTTTAGATATGAAGTAGGAAGAAAAGCCATATCCTAAAAAATCAGTAGATATCAATTGCTTTTTTAAATATATTTTTCATTGAGGCATAATTGACATAGACATTACATTAGTTTCAGGTGTGCAACGTAACAAGGGGCCATCAATGGCTTTATTTCTGAATGTTTGCAAGATCCTAGAAACTCTTTAAACTGGTGCTTTTTTAAAAAATGGAAATACGGGGGAAATTTGAACATATTTCACTGTTCAAAATGCCATTAATTCTATCCCTTAATGTTTAAAACAAAGGAGGTATTTCTTAATAATCTGTCATTTTCTTCCCCTAGCCATGGTTCAGTGGAAAGGAACGTTCCTACAAGCATTGGCAGGTGGAAAGGGCAAGTTCTGATGGCTGGCAGTGCTGAAGGATTTATTGTCATAGGAATTTAGCAAATTTCAAATAAGATCATGATTATTTCTCCACCACGAAACAATGTCTGTTTAAATTATTACACAATTTTAACCAGTACAGCTTCAATTAGGCTGCTTAGAAATCATTAAATAAATTGACAGGTATAATTTGTTTCTAATAAATTATAAGTTATGCTGCAACTCAAATACCAAACCGACACCAGTAGCTCAGGGAAACCCTGGGGTATTGACATTTCTTAATCCATTTATCACAGCCATGATTAAGCTGGGTTTCTTGATCCTGGGTTGATTACCTCTGACAGAGAACAATAACAGAATCAGGGCAAAAGAGAATACGGCAAATGTACAAAATATGGTGGTAACTTTGTAAATTAGAGTTGGCAAGCTTATCTAGCATGTTACAAACATTACCAATCTATAGGGGTATCAAACAAACATCTTTTTCTTCTTTCTGAGTACACCTCTCCTGCTTAGTAAAATTTAGTTAAAATTGCATAAATGCTTAGTTAAAAAATCTAATTTCTCTTGAAAGAAATAAAGTGTTCATATTTATTCTAGAGTGGAAAAGAAGTTTTCATCTGTGGTTTTCCTAGGCCTCATGTTTTAAAGTGGATTTTAAATGGAATTTTTTAAATGACATGAAATAAAAACCCATTCAAATACCCCTCCAGCACATACACACAGACGCAGATTCTCATACACTGAATCCCAAGGTCTGCTTACCCCACAAGTAAACAAAAAACCTGAACTTGGATTTTCAATATCTTCCAATTCCATTATCTTAATACAAATGGCCCAATCTAATGCAAGGCGGGTCAAAAAGAAAAGGCACTCCTATATGTGCAGCACTCTTTGAAATCTGTGAAAAGCCCAGGTCCATTTAGGGAAGTCCAGATTCCATGTATAACAAAGAATCTCAGCAACAGAATAATTTTCCTTAAATAATCTTGTCACCCAGAAAGTATAAGAAGTCATCAAACAAACTTCAATTCAAAACAAAGTAATTTTTCTCAAGAACATAATTTAATCTGAACCCTCAGAGCAGTTACCCATTTTAGTTTCTGTGCTTACAGACAGTGACCTGTGTGCCAAGTTGGTTCTTCTGATTAAATCAGAGACTTCCTGCTTTGACATGAAGAATCTTCTAGCGTGGAGAGAAGGTGCTGGTTCAGTGGTGACCTAGTTTCATGCTGCAGAATGTGTCACCTCCAGCAAGATTAGTCTTTTCCTTTTTTTTCTTTCTCTTTCCTGCTACAATATTTTCACTTTAGAGTCGATCTTTTTTATTCTTATTATTAAAAAGTCTAGATTCAGAAGGAGAGGCATATAAGTTATGTGGTGATATTTTTAAATGCCTGGTGTATTGCAATTAAAAAGCAGTTAAATATGTGTCTTGCTTTTCCCTTTTTAGAGTTTCCAAACTAGTTATTACTGTTTTAATTTTGCCAACTACTCAGAAGAATTCCCAGGGAACCCCTAATTCTGTAGTCTCTCTTTTCAATATGTAAGCAGCCTGGGGTTAGTAAGATACAAATTTGTGTTTATCTGTGCTTCATTAAGTTTGGAATGTTGAAGATATTCTCTTCTGAAGGCTGGGCAAAGGACAAGATCAGTGGATGTCAGACTTTTACAATTTCACAGAAGAGTAATATTTCAAAAGAATATTTGGGGGACATTTCCTAACTTAATTTTGACAAGTGAGGAGATTTTAAAATAACACATCTTAGGGCTTCCCTGGTGGCGCAGTGGTTGGGAGTCCGCCTGCCGATGCAGGGGACGCGGGTTCGTGCCCCGGTCCGGGAAGATCCCACGTGCCGCGGAGCGGCTGGGCCCGTGAGGCCATGGCGGCTGAGCCTGCGCGTCCGGAGCCTGTGCTCCGCGGCAGGAGAGGCCACAGCGGTGAGAGGCCCGCGTACGGCAAAAAACAAACAAACAAACAAAAAAACCCACATCTTATTAAAAAATTCTACAAAAGCAATATATATACTATGCCATCATTTCACAGAAGGCAGTCCATTTTAACACGAGGAAGGAGGTGAGAAAAGAAGAAACGAGAGGAGGGGAAGGATGAGCACAAGAAGGAAAAGATGGTCACTTTAATCGAATAAATGTAATTTCATGCAAAACTAGTATTCTTTTTTTAATGCATCTGTTTCACCATCAATGGTATGGACTAGCACTTGCGAAACCACTTGCTGAGATCCCTGTCAATGATCTAATTTCATTTTTGTTTTTGAGAAGAGAATTGACCTGAAAACATGCAGAAGATAAACTGTTTACCATTAGGTATCAATCTACTTAGATTCCTTCCTTGACTTTGCCACCATTTCCAGTGTGATCATGAAAACGTCATTCGACTTTCAGAGACTCAATTCCAAAGAATGCTATACGGCGGCCATAAGTATCCTACTCATCTTTTAGGAATGTTATAAGCATTCACTGAATTTAACATGTATTTTTTAGTCACCTAAAAAACTGACGATGCATATATTAAAATGCTTTGAATCTATTCATGTTGATCAAATCTGGGGAAGGCGTGGCCAAGTATGAGGGGAATTTGGATGGAATCCTAACACTGTTCTAGGCAGAAGGAAACACTTCCATAAAGCCCATCATACATCATACGGAAGGACACCTTTGGGAAACCACAATGAGCGTGGCTACAGTGTGGGGCTGGGGTCTGAGACTAAGCTGGAGAGTAAATTGGGGCAGAGCATGAAAGGTCTACAGAGCAACAAACAACCTTATCTTGTGGGGAATGAGGAACCACCTGCTAAAAACCAGGGGATAAGCGAGCATATCCACACGGATCAGGGCAGGAGGCTGGCTTCACATAGCAGGCGGGCAGCGATCATGACGCCTCATTCATGCCACATATTTAATGCACAACGACAATAACAAGCTCACTAATATTCACGGAGAACTTCCATGTTCTAGGCACTATTATAAGCACTTTACATAGGCAACTTCATTTACTCCTCACATCGGCCCTTTCAGGAAGCATCAGTTTTATTTCCTTTTATAAGTGAAGACACTGAGCTTTGAGATTCTAAGTGCCTTGTTTATGGTCACATAACTAGCAGGGGGAATGGGATTCCAACTTAGACATCAGATTCCAGAGGCCAAGTTCCTCACCCTTGATCCATCCTGCCTCTGGGACCAAAAGAAGGAGCTCAGTAAGCGCAGTGGAATGAATGACTACTCTTCCGCCTTCCTGCCACTGATCAAAACCATTTAGGATCTTGGAGAGCTGATGGGAGCACTTTTCCAGGCAAGTTGATGCCTAAACCACTCTAAGGACATAACAGCTGTACTTTAGAAAACACGACCCAAACTTCCCCAGTAACGGTGCTCAAATTGTTACATTCCCCCAGTATTTAACTTTTATATTCTTTGCTACAACTTATTCTTTTCTTGGTAGAAGTGAAGAACATCTGGGCACCTCCTTTACAAAACAATGCTGGGAAGCTTGAGGATCATTAAATTTCCCCTCAATCATTTTCTTCTTCATGCTGCAAATATCAATCCCATTAGTCTCTTCATAAATTAATTCTATGCCAAGCGAAAAACAACTCTTTGAAAAATCTATTACTAATGTATCGAATGTCCTGTAATTGAAACCAGCCTAATTGATTTCTCAGAACTGTATCATTTATCTGCTAGAATGTTTATAAAAATTGTATAAGATTTAAACACATTTTACAGAGTAACTTTTCTATCACCTTCCTCCATTAAGCTGTTTTATTTTTCTTTAAAAACTTACTATTCATTGACAATGAATATCCAGTTGCTTATCTATACCCTGTTTTTCCCACTACAGTATAAGCACCTGAGTGCCTGGACTTGGTCTTATTTTCTCTTCTTTAGTGGCACTTTGAACAAGGCCTGGTTTGTAGTAGGCATTTAATAAATATTTATTTAATCAATAAGTGAATAGGTTAATAAATGAAGGAACATATTTTCATATATGAAAAAGTTTGAGTTAAACACATCTACCAAATAAACCCAGAATTTGTTTATCTGAATATAACTGGAAATTACTGTGTAGAGAACACTGACTGATTCATCATAGATGGTATTCAACAAAGAGAAGGTGATACAGTGAGATTAATATAGAAAGGACAAAAGGTAGAGACTGATCCATGAGGGCAAACAAGAGATTAAAAGGCGTGAGCAGACTGTTAGTTCGCTTGACAAGGTGAGGACCTGCATGGAAGTCTCAACTGAAGCAAAGTTCCACAAGTATTATACAGACACCTGTTATCCAAGGAGCCCCCTATTGGCCCTGTTTGGAAGTCCTGCTGAGCCAGGAACCTGGCAAGGCTAACTTCAACCCTTTTCTGCCTTGTCTTTGAACTTGCAGAGAGCATTTAAATAGCATAATAAAAGGGAGCTTTAAATATAATACATGACACCATTAACCTCCTAGAAGAGAACACAGGCAAAACATTCTCTGACATTAATCGTGGCAATGTTTTCTTAGGTCGGTCTCCCAAGGCAAAAGAAATAAAAGCACCTAATCAATCTTATAAGCTTTTGCACAGCAAAGGAAACCATAAACAAAACAAAAAGACAACCTAAGGAATGGGAGAAAATATCTGCAAATGATGCGACCGACAAGGGCCTAATTTCCAAAATATACAAATAGCTCATACAGCTCATTATCAAAAAGGCAAACAACCCAATCAAAAAAATGGGCAGAAGATCTAAATGGACATTTCCCCAAAGAAGACATACAGATGGCCAACAGCCACATGAAAAGATGCTCAACGTTGTTAATTATTAGAGAAATGCAAATCAAAACTACAATGAGGTATCACCTCACACCAGTCAGAATGGCCATCATCACAAAGTTTACAAATAATAAATGCTGGAGAGGGTGTGGAGAAAAGGGAATGTTCCTACACTGTTGGTGGGAATGTAAATTGGTACAGCTACTATGGAGAACAGTATGGAGGTTCCTTAAAACCTAAAAATAGAGTTATCATATGATCCAGCAATCCCACTAATGGGCATATATCTGGAAGAGACAGAAACTCTAATTTGAAAACATACATGCACCCCAATGTTCACAGCAGCACTATTTACAATAGTCAAGACATGGAAGCAACCTAAATGTCCATCAACAGATGAATGGAGGGACTTCCCTGGTGGTCCAGTGGTTAAGAATCCGCCTTCCAATGCAGGGGACGCAGGTTCGACCCCTGGACAGGGAACTAAGATCCCACGTGCTGCGGGGTGACTAAGTCCGCGCATCACTGAGCCCGCATGCCACAACTAGAGAGCCTGTGTACCGCTACTATAGAGGCCACGTACTCTGGAACCTGTGCGCCACAACTAGAGAGAAGCCCACACGCCCCCAGCGAAGAGCCTGTGCACCGCAACGAAAGATCCCACATGGCGCAACTAAGACATGACACAGCCAAAAGTAAATAAATATTAAAAAAACCCAGATGAATGGATAAAGAAGATAATATAAAGATGTGTACACACACACACACACACACACACACACACACACACACACAATGGAATATTACTCAGCCATAAAATGAAATAATGTCATTTGCAGCAACATGGATGAATGTAGAGATTATCATACTAAGTGAAATAGGTCAGACAGAGAAAGGCAAATATCATATGATACCACTTATATGTGGAACCTAAAAACATGGTACAAATGAACTTATTTACAAAACACAAATAGACTCGTAGACATAGAAAACAAACTTATGGTTACCAAAGGGGAAAGGGGGGAGGGATAAATTGGGAATTGGGGATTAACAGATACAAATTACTACAAATAAAATAAGGACCTACTGTATAGCACAGGGAACTATATTCAATATCTTATAATAACCTATAATGGAAAAGAATCTGAAAAAGAATACATACATACATATATATATATATATACACACACACACACACACACACACACACATGTATATATATGTATGTAATGTAACTGAGTCACTTTCCTGTACAACAGAAATTATCACAACACTGTTAATCAATTATACTTCAATTAAAAAAATAAATTAAGGGCGTCCCTGGTGGCGCAGTGGTTGAGAGTCCGCCTGCCGATGCAGAGGACTCGGGTCCGTGCCCCGGTCCGGGAAGATCCCACGTGCCGCGGAGCGGCTGGGCCCGTGAGCCACGGCCGCTGAGCCTGCACGTCCGGAGCCTGTGCTCCGCAACGGGAGAGGCCGCAACAGTGAGAGGCCCACGTACCGCAAAAAATAAATAAATAAAAAATAAATGAAGAAATAATTTTAAAAGGCCTTTGCTAAATCTAACCTTTTCTAATTTCTAACAGATTTAAAAGCTGTCGATCTTATTCACTGTTCTCCACAGCAGGGGTTCCAATCCTTCTCTCATGCCCGGAAGTATTCAAAGCTCTTCTTTACACTAAGCTCTTGGCCCATTTCCTCCCTCCTCCTCCACTGAAAAGGGCAAGGTTCATCTCCACTACCTCCACCAGCACCCCCTCTCCCTCCTCTTTGCCGCCCCCAAAGTTTATTTAGCACTTACTGTGTGCCTTACACTGTACTCCGTGTTAGGATTAATGACATTAACGCCACCCATTCCTACTCATAAGAATTGAGATTTGGGATGGAGACATGCTAACCACAAGAAGATAAGGAAGACAGCTAAGGGCTAGATGTCAAGGCAGTGAGGAGAACGGAAGGTGATGAACGGTGACTAGATCTATGAAGCCAATAGAGAGCCCCGGAGTGCCTTTAAGGTCTGATGTGATTTCTCCATCTTCTGGATTCCACAGCACTTTGGGTGAACCTCCCCTGCCCCTACTCCTCACTCATCTCCCCTGCCTCTGGCCCCACCCATGGCGCTGAGAGCATCTGTCTTGTATTCTACTCACTGGTGTGCCTGTTTTAATCAAGCACCCCCTCCCTCCACCCCCGCCACAGGAGGAACACCTCAAGAGCAGGGATCTCTGTTTTACCCTTCTTCTTATTCTGAGCAGCATCTTCTATGAGGCCTTCACACAGCTGGGTCTGA
Source organism: Lipotes vexillifer (assembly GCF_000442215.2). Taxonomy (NCBI): domain Eukaryota; kingdom Metazoa; phylum Chordata; class Mammalia; order Artiodactyla; family Lipotidae; genus Lipotes; species Lipotes vexillifer. Next base: position 2,196,955 of record NW_006771143.1, read on the forward strand.
CCGAGGACTAATCAGCATTTGGTGTGTCACTGAATGACTCTGATTATGGAGACATCTATTCAAGACCTGTCCCACTTCCTAACTGTCAAGCGAAAAAAGTCTCAGAATGGAAAGACATCAGCACATTTTACTAACAGTCACAGATGCTGGAGAGAGATGTACGAACTCTGGCTTTAGATTCTGAATCAAGGAATGAATATTACATGGACTTACGAGCCCAGCTTGGGGAGCGTTGGGACACTTTTGGACTATGCGTGCCCAGTCTTCTTCACTATCTCTACATCTGCTTTACAACTCTTTTCTGAAGTCCTTACATGTAGCTCTCCAAATTAAATGTAGAGAATACATGGAGTATTAAATATATGAATCTACTATTTGGTTTCATCTTCCATCTTTAAGTAGGGACTATGTTTTTGAAGGATATAGGTTTCTTATATACATTGTTAATTAAACTCAAGTCGTTTTATTGAGCACAAACGAAAACTGGAGTAGGGAACAATTCTATTTTCATCTGTTTACCCATTAGAGTCAGTCCACTAATGTAATATTATATTAGTCTAGTTCTAATTAACACCTTTATTTAAAAATAATAATAGAATTTTAAGTACTTGAAGGACTTCAAATATCTAGTCCAGTTGTAAGTCACAACTCATTAACAGACCATGTAGTCAATTTAGTGTGTTGAGATTGCATTTAAAAAAATGAAAATAACGATCAGAATGGATAGTAAGGAAATGTTCTCAGGAAATTTTTTTCAGCTATGTTGGTGGTTGAGTGTGCACTGGGTAAGTGGTGTAAAATGTGTTAGGCAGAATTCTAAGATGGCCCCCAAGATTCCTCACCCCTGTAATGTACACATGTGTGTGATCCCCAGGCCTGTGAATATGATGGACATTATTCCCATGATTAGGTTTTACTGACTTTGAAACAGGGAGATCATCTGGGTGGCCCTGACCTAATTACATAAGCCGTTTAAAGCAGAGAGCTTTCTTGGCTAGCCCAAGGAGAGGAAGTTGGAGATTCATAAGAGAAGGATTTGACATGCAGTTACTGGCTTGAAGATGGAAGAGGCCACATGGCAAGGGAAGAGAGTAGCCTCTGAAAGCTAAGAGTGAGCCCCAGTTGACAGCCGACCAGGAAATGGGGACCTCAGACCTACCACTTCAAGGAACTGAATTCTGCCAACAAAAGGAATGAACTTGGAAGCATACTTTTCCCTAGCTGAGCCAACCTCCAGACAAGAACTCAGCCCAGCTAACACCTTGATTTTAGCCTTGTAGATACCCCGAGCAGAAAATATAGTCATGTTTTGTGGATTTCTGACCTACACAGCTGTGAGCTGATAAATGCGTGTTGTTTTCAACAGCTAAGTTTGTGGTAGTTTGTTTCACAGCAGTAGAAAACATATACAGTACCTCATATGGTCGACTGTATAATAAAAAGCGAGCAAGAAAAAATACTCAGAAAGACTGATTTGGTCTAAATCTATCACTGTCCAGATGAGAAGGTTAAGGTCAAGTGATGGTAAGTAACTGTGCAAGATTATACAGTTGGTAACAAAAGCAGCACAGAACAAACTCTTTAGCCACAGTCCTGATATAGTGGTTACTCTCCACTTAATTTAGCTGAAGATTCATATATCTCACACCAGTAGAGAACAGCTTTTCCTCTGCTTATATCAAAGCAATGAAATTTTATTATACTTCTTATAAGATGGATTGTTTTCCTATAAAAAGTAATGAGTTTATGCCGTGCCATTTTTTTTTTTTTTTTGCTGCTATAATTGTTTTAACATGTTTCTGTTATTAGGAATAATTAAGGACCTAAATCTATCGACTATACAAGGAGGCAATCATTTCTATTTCCTAGAGTTCTCTCAACAGGAAGTAGATCCTATACATAAATGCATGAGGGATAAAAGCTGTGAGATCAAAAGAAATTTCTAGAGAAGCTACTGCAGCCACTCATTAGCCACTAGGAGACATTTAAATAAGTCCAAAATTTTCTAGTTCTTTTTTTTAATTTAAAAATTCTTCAATTCCTAGAATGATTACTTAAATATAGTACTGCATTTCATTGCTAAATTTAAATGTAGTAGCAACTTGGCCACAAGAGGGCTCCCAGGTTTTTCCAGTTGTGTGAGCTATAAATTGAGACATTGAAAGATATCTTTAAATGAAAGGGCATGTTGGCTGGTGGATGGGTTAGTTGGCATGGTTTCCTTAAGTGAAATTTTCTGGGGATTGCAGTAAAAATATCACTCCACTGTATCACTCAAAGAAACTCCTCGGGCTCACCTCTCTAGACCGGGATGGTATCCTTCCTAGTGACATAAAAGGCAGACTCTAAAATGTCACAAGAAGGTTAATTTCATTCACAGAGTTGGCTGTCTCTGGCTCACAGTTTTTCCTTTAATTTCTTTAAGGTTCTATCCCTCATCTAAAAAAACAGAGAGTATAATACTTACAAGAGTTGTGAGGATCAACTGAGAAAGAAGAAAGGAGCTTAATGTGTGCCTAGTATTTGGAATTACCAATAAATGGCAGTTATAACTGTTGTTGTCTTTATTACCAATACATTTACTAAGGGATACTGAAACAGGCTTGTTTTGTGAAATGATCTTTCAATATAGGTGATTACGTGGTTGCTAATATTTCAGCCTTGAAAATGTCTCCAGGTCTATTTTAACATATAGACATGCCACTGACGTTGCTTATGAATCAAACTGTTGCAAATCCAAAAATAAACATTCACTAGCTGTAGGACTACTTAAAATAACTGATAGTTCATCTTTCTGCAATCCAAACTCACCATTCAGAGTTCTATTTTTCAGGCTTAGCTGTTTATTTACAGTGGCCAAGCTGGGGGTCAATGTTTTACCCTCATTTTCTCATCTTTAAGGAATGTTGAGTTTATAAGATAAACGTTATTTTCTGAAGGCAAAATACCGTCTTCTTATCCAGTTAATAAATCAGAAAAGCAGTAGATGGTAGTGGACATGTCGACGGGAGGGGAGGACACTGGAAAATGGAGAGAGAAGCAGTTATGCAAACGTCACGGGCTTTTCTAGTTGATTGATTTTTAGAACTCTGCCATCATAAGTTTTAAAAATGGAAATATGTACCTGTCTACACTCTCTTATATCAAGTTTCATTATAGCTGACCACTGACATCCTCAAAGACACCACGCTTGTTGTCTATTAAGAAATAAGACTAACATCTTCATGTGGAGAAAAAGGAAACCTGAGAGTAGATATAGGAAGAAGATATAAAATGGTAGGAAGGGAAAGCACGGTTTTAGAAGCCAAATCCTGAAATGCTACTAGACATACATGGAGGCACCTCTTCAAGTGTGAAGGAAGTAATTTAACCCAAAGACACAGGAGAATGACTGGACAAAGTCACACAGAAAATTGGTACGGGAATCAGAACTAGAAATCTGATCTGATTACATTTCTAGATAGAGACACTAAAATATCTGAGAAAAAATTCCAAACATCCCATAATGGGGTGGCGGGGTGCTGGATACCAAGAAAAACATGACCCCTTTGATGTAACTTTAGTAAAGCCATTAAGCCAACAGTGTCTACTATTAAGGATTCTGGTGATGACCAAATCTCTCCAAATGAAATAATAAGCAACACCGAAGCATCCATCTGCTTCCCGGTAGATTCATCTCCCCTACACATCACCTCTACCATACATATGTTTAGCAACTTGTGTCTCAATTAGACCTAAAACACTGAAAATTGTTATTGTGAGTTAAAAATCAAGGCCAAAGACATGATGAACAAATATTGATACATAAAAGTTGGTAATTCGACTTATTTGAATTGATCACCTCTAACACTCCAATTAAGTGTTAACGTTCAAAATTACAGGATATTATTCTACCTGGGAAAAAGGCGGCATAACGTCTGCAAGACCCTATCCACAGCCTACTACCCTGTCATACATTGGGATCTGGATGTGATTCAATCTCTCCGATGTGAAGTAATGTGCAAGGTAAAAACAGACCTACAACATAGTTTGTCCTTCCTCAGAACGTAATAACTTTCTATTTTCTTAGTGGCTTTGTTAGTTACAGGCTGACATCAACCACTGTCTCAACAACCTGACAGAACAGGGTCAGCCACTTGAAAGCCTGGAGGGAGAATGAAAAGAGCAAAAACCGAAAACACAAAACAAAAACGGCGCCTGGCTAAAGACTGGCAAAAATGAAAATAGTAGCACATAAGCTTAAAACTTGGAAAACCATATATATGTAATTTACTTCTCTTAGGCAGGATATAGAAGGTCCTCAGGCCTACTCTCTTACTTAACTTTGCTGAAGGTGTGTAGTATTTTTCCAACTCCATGTTCAGACTGTATGAGATGTCCACATAAACCATCAGAAAGATACACAGTCGGCCCTCTGTATCTGCAGGTTCCACATCCACATATTCAACCAACCAAGGGTTGAAGATATTTGGAGGCGAATATCCAGCAAGTTCCAAAAAAGCAAAACTTGAATTTTCTGCACATCCAGTACTATTTACCTAGCATTTACATTCCATTCAGTATTATAAGTAACCTAGAGATGATTTAAAGTATATGGGAGGATGTGTGTAGGTTATATGCAAATACTATGCCATTTTATATAAGGGGCTTGAGCATCCTTGGATTTTGGTGTCCCTGAAGGGTCCTGGAACCAGTGGATACTGAGGGAGGACTGTACACGTTATATAAACAAGGGGCATTTAACCACAGCCCCACACATTCACTGTGCTGTTTGGATAGACCCCATCTATTCAGTTGCATAAATCGTGGTGCTCACCAATGGTGTAGAACCTCTTCAGCTCACTCCTTCGGGAAGGATGCTTCTGGGAATCTGCTGCGTTGTTCTGCTCTTCTTCAATGATGGGCGTCTTGGGTGTGGTGGGTTTACTGGCTTGTGGCATTTGCTTTCCTGCACCAGCCAAAGGGTTGAACCCTGGAGCAGTAATATCCACCGACTGGGACTTTTTCTTCAACCTACAGGTCAAGAATACCACATGCTGTAATTACTGACTCTAGAGAAAGACACACTTTCTTCACATTTATCTCCACCATAATTTCTTTCAACAACTGAGTTATACTTGGCCTTGAAAGAGAACAAGGTATGTTCAGAAATTACAGACCTTCCCTACAGTATTTTAAATTCTTCAAATATTCTTGAAACTAGTGGGGAAGAAAATCTTCTGCCTAATCATTCTGAAAGGTTTCACTAAAATATATTAAAATGTAAGGTGATTAAAAAAAAAGACCTTTATTTTTTGAATAGCAAATAAAATGTAACTTCAGACAAAGACAGTGCATTTGACTATTGCTTGTAGTTTTGAAAGGAGTGTTTTTTAATGCTAATGTAAAACATTAGTTAGAAATAAATAATTGCAACCCAGAAAAGAATAATGAAATGCCTATCTGTATAACTACAGGCTGACAGTGCTTTTCTGTTTCATCGGTAACAGCATCTTAGCTGGAAAAATTACAGCGTTTATAGTGTTTCTCCATATACTCTCAATGACAATAAATGTATTACTCACTCCTGCATTTTAGAGAGCTGACATCAGGCCTAACATGGAAAGCAAAAGGCCACGTAAGCACGAGAATATTTCTCTTGGTATAAAAATAATTGGTAAATGATATGAGTTAAATTCAAATACTTCAAGCTATACAACTTGATATTTGTAATGCAACTGAACCCTAAGCCCAGCTTACTCTAGGCCCTTGGTTCTTCTGGAGGCTAATGTTAAGTGTCATTTTTCAAGTCTTGATTCCCTACAGAAAGCTAGTTGGCAGTTTTCTTTATCAGTTATGGTAGTCACACCTGCAAATTTGGAATTTCCTGAAAGTTTCATTCACCTTCACACCTACAGGTTTTATTCAAGCTTTTCCAGTACATTAGCTTCCACTTTCTGCCCCACGGTCAGACCCTGCTCCTGCTGCTAGACTCGGCTTAGATGTGGTCTCCTCTGGGCAGCTTTCAATGACATAGACCTTGGTGGCCTGACACCGTTCTGCATAGGAGGTTATTCATAATGAGCTCTCAATAAGCGTTTATTAAATTGAATTTACCAGAGCAAAAGCTTTGTTAAGGAAATAGAATATATCAATTAGCAGAAGATTCTTTAATGAAAGCAGTGTTTGCTCAATTTTAGTCATTGAATTATCACCTGTAGGATATCAGCCATCTTCACATACCACCTATGTTACCTACTTAATATTCATGAAAATTGACTCACTTTATCCAAATTGCCAACAAATATATTAACAAGTGCTCAATAGCACTAGTCATGAGAAATACAAACTAAGACCACATTGCACTCATGAATGGATCTACCAAAAGGGCTAAAATGTCAAAGACATGGCATGAAGTTTGGTGATAAGGAGCGACTGGAATTCTGGGACACTGATGGTGGAGACCACTTTGGGCAAATGCCTGCTTAGCTGAAGGCATGCATCTTTTGACTCACCAATTCTATTCTTAGAATTTATCCTACACAAATATAGGCGTGTTTACCAAAAGACCCAGTTGAGAGTATTCACAGAAGCACTATCTGTAACACACAAATATCAAAAACAGCCCAAATGTCTTACCAACAGTAGAAATGCATAAGTGAGTTATGATGATACTTACATAGTGGAATTTTATACAGCAACGGAAATGAACAAACTACAACTACTTGCAACAACATGGATGGTTTTCATAAAAATAATGTTGAGAAAAGGAGACAGATACATAAAGGCACATGCTGTAGGATTCCATTTATATAAAGTTCAGATAGAAGCAAAACAAACTATGATATTAAAAGTGTGGGTAGGATAACTGCTGGGGAGTTATTACGTTGATAGAGACATGAGGGGCTTTCTGGGATTCTGGTACTATTTTGTTTCCTGATCTGGGTTCTGGGTACCAGGATGTATTTACTTTGTGAAAATCGAATGATCTATGGTTTTTGCATCTTTTCTGAGTATACCATATACTCCAACGAAAAATCTCCATCTGAGGGCTTCCCTGGTGGCGCAGTGGTTGAGAGTCCGCCTGCCGATGCAGGGGACACGGGTTCGTGCCCCAGTCCGGGAAGATGCCACATGCCACGGAGCGGCTGGGCCCGTGAGCCATGGCCACTGAACCTGCGCCTCTGGAGCCTGTGCTCCGCAATGGGAGAGGCCACAGCAGTGAGAGGCACGTGTACCACGAGAAAAAAAGTCTCCATCTGAAACTGACTGAATTTTTAACTTATTCATTTACAATGAAGATTACATATAGTTACTGAATGGCTGCTTGCTACAAAAAGGTGACAGTAGAAAGAAATAGAATGAAAGTCTTGGCCTGTAGCCTCCCAAAGATGGCCAGAGTAGAGTGAATCTAAAGAAGGATCCTTTCCTCGCTGGCGATGGCTATTCCCTATCCCCATCCCCCTGCTTTTCATGAACTGAAAGGGACTATTCATTCATTCCTTGAATGGCTACTCTGCACCAGGCACTCTACTGGGCACCACAGATACACAGTGAGCAAAAGAGGCAAAACACCTGCCATCATGGAATCCTCATTCTTATAGAGGGAGACAAGTAATAAGCAAAGAAAGAAACCAGTAGATAACAAATCAGGTGGCAAAAAGTACTGTAGATTAAAATAAAGCAGAGTAAAAGGGATAGCGGACAGAGGTGTACATGCATACTATTATATAAAGGAGAGCCAAGGTAGTGCTCTCACACCATCAGACTTTTGAGGAGAGACCTGAAAGAAGGAGCCACAAGCATATTTGGGGAGCAGCATTTCAGCAAATGGGGAACCAGTTTTTTTTTGTGTGTTAGAGGAACCAAGTGGCTGGAACAGAAAAAGGGAGGGGAAGAGAAAGAGGAGATGAGGTCAGCAATATGGTGCTGGGGAGCAGGGGAAAGAGGACAGATTATACAGAGCTTCAAGGTCATTCAAGAATGAGGCCAGGAGAGGATGTGAGCAAAGGAGAAATGGCACGATGACTGTATTTTAAAAGGATCACTTTGGTTGCTTTGTTGAAATTAGGTTGAAGGCTGTATTTCCAACTTAAGCAAACTGCATGCAATGTCCTTCAAGGAATCACCACCAAAAATCACCTACAACATACAAATCAACATACAACCAAGTATGTCGTAACGTTCAACATACTTAAGGAAACAAGGGTTTACTTTGTACAGGGTTATGTATTTATTAATGCCTTGGTCTTCCAATAACATCATTCTTGTCTTAGTCTGGAGTTTGTAGACTGGAACTAAAAGTTATTGTAGTACTATATGCAGCTCAAGAAGGCATTAAGATTAATAAGAAGTTAAGAAATAAGCTGGGGGCCACCAAAGCAGCAACGTTAATTTGTCCCAACGTGGCTTTCCGAAAACTGCACTTAGACACAAAGACTTAGACTATACTAAAAACGTTACACTGAACCCTACAAACTCTAAGAAATCACCAATATTTGACCATTTTCACTTACAAAAAGGTTAATTTTCTGGAGTTCATCCTATAAACTGTATTTCAAAATTAAATTTGAGTTTCAGTATAAAGCAAGTTTTCTGGGGGGAGGGGGGTGCAGAGGAGTAGGGATTGAAAGGAAAAGTGCTAAATTTTACTGAAAGAAATTCAACTGCTCTCTAGTTCTCCACAAAGATTATTTTCAAAATGTAAATGTGACAGATTTTATTTCCAATTCACATAGCAGATTATTTCATCACCAGAAATTGTTTATATCTTATGTTGGTCTGTTTTAGAACTGACCAGAGTTGCTAAATTTATGTGTCCTGTTGGAGGATATCAACAATGGATCTTATGTTTGATAAAGGGCTAGATACTATAATTAATGAAGTTCTCCAACACTTCAAACACCTAAGTGTCCCACAACTCCTTTTATAGCCTCTTTGGAATGAGCAAAGGACAAAGGCAAGCAGCCAATAGCCTTTCTGTATTTCCCCTCTTCTTTCTGCCCTTCCCCAGCAGACACTCTTCCCAATCAAGACTTGAAAGGTATCATGTTTTCATGTTGTTGCTGGAGTCTGGAATACTGCTAGTAGCTTTGTGGGCTTGCTTAAGAAAAGACTTCCATTTGCACGATCTTAGAAAGCAGAACTGTGTGGGTAATTGAATTACTCCTTTAAAGATTCTAAAAATGACTACTGTGGTTGACAAGGAAACCTGCTAAATGCCACCTTCAATTTCCAAATTTCATGAAAGGGGAAGTCTTTTTACATTTTTTAACAATGTTCTTAATTAAATGTGTTAAACAAATGTAAATATAGCATAATGGCCTATGTAGTTGTACATGAGATAAAATACCCATTGATGATAAATGAAGCACTACAAATAGGGACAAAAATAATCCCTTAATAGGCACAAAAAGGATCTTTGTTTAGTGTGCTTTGCATTTCCAAAGAAATGAATAGAAGGAGCCATCCCCCTTGGCATGGCTCTGATAGGCAGACCGTCTGGTGTTTCATAATCTTTGTCTTTTCTTGTTCCTCTGTTCTTGAACAAAAAAGAATTCTTCCTACTCTTCCAAACATATATCCCACTACCTCCTTTCAGCATGGGAACAATGTTGGACACTTCTCTGAGACTCAGTTTCCTCATCTATAAAATGGGGATAAAACATACCCAGGAAGGTTCTGAGAACTAAGTCAACATCCTATGGGCAAGTACCTAGCATAGCACCCGCACAGTATGCAAGTTCCAATCTCTTTATGATGATGTAAGGGGATATAATTTTGTTCAAACTTCTATGAATGCTGAGGAAATTATATCAGTTTCTTAGGATCCTTCCCTGCTGCACAACTTTAAACATTGAGCCTCTAGGGATTACATTACATTTTGTAGGGGGCTTCACCTTTTCTGGAGTGTGGATTTTGGTGAAGGAGTGGAAGATAACAAGAGGAGACACGCTAAATGGGAGTCCTTTGGGTGGTGTGTAATATGATATTTTTCCTGTGAGAGCCTCCAAATCTTTTGGAAAACAACTGAATCCACTGGATAGTTCCCTTGAGTTATACATATTTTTAATCTGTGTGGAGTTGACCTAAATTAGCAAACTCGTAAGCAGAGGTAGAGAATCAGGAGGAAGTAAGGACAAGACCAAGAAAGCAAGCGTGAGGAGGGTTTTTGCCTCTCCTACTCTGTAAAAATAGGGTTCACGCCGATTTCAACCAGTTCTCCAAGGAGCAGGAGAAGCCCTGTAGGCGGATGATGAAATGTGAGGTCACAGGAGCTAGAGAAAAAAAAGGAATGGCAGAAAACTTTCAATTCCAACCAATTTAAACAGAATTAATCTCACAGTCATCAGCTAAATTTTATTCGTGCCTAACTTATTTCGACTTTACCAGAAACATAAGAAATCTTCCACTCATTTTCAAAATCACGGAGTAGAGTACATGAATCTTCTGGCTTAAAGGATTTAATGGACATCTGGAGCCCAGAACTTGTGCCGACAGTGAGTGAATGTGGCTTTAAGCTGCTCACCACACAGGACTTCTCCACAAGATGTGGGTCAACCCTCTATTTCAATGGCTTTCACCATGGAGAAGCTTTTTCTAAGCATCTTCACATTTGTTTATTACTCTGGTTTATTACCTGTCATACTCTTTTGGTCTTACCTTCCCTTTCCCTCTCACACTGTGGGGATTTTCACCTTCCCACTATCTCCACCCTTCACTCATCTTCCCTCCAAGTCATAGCTAAGCAATGCATTTCACCTTTCTTTGCCTGTCACGCTCCACATCTTTTAACAGTTTTGTTAACTTGTTTGAATACTGCATAATAGAACTCTACCTTAAGCCTAAACTGAACGCTGGTATGACTTAAATACATAAGAAAAAAAAAAATTCATTTAACCTGAGTTCTTAACTGGAATTACTTCTCCCATCAAGTGAATTTAAATCGTACATTTATTATAACTAATTGGATATGTTCCTGAGCTCTGTAGGTATCTGGGGGAAAAAAATGAACCTTCTATTAATCATTTACTATATAGTATTAGGATGCCCATGGCAATAATAGCAACAGTTGGGAAAATCTACTACAGTTTAAGGGGAATATTCCCTAGGGCATAGGAAAAGTTTGATTGGGAGGCTAAAAATTAGGGAAGCTGGAATCCAACCAGGACATTTTGACCAAAAAGTCATACTTCAGACTCAGGAGACAGAGATAAATTCCAGCTCTGACACTCATCAGTCATGTGACTGTGGACAAGAACTTGGACTGTCTGGGTCTCTACTTTCTTACCCACAATGGTGGCATTCAGGCTATCTACCTACTTGACCCAAGAGAGTTACTGTGAACAGAAAATGCATTAATTTCAATGAAAGTACTTTGTAAAATTCCACAGAACTCTGCAGTACCAGTAGCAGCTATACAAATTCCCTCTTTGCCCCATTTATTTGTTGTATACTTACACAAATGTACAAGCACACAAACATACATGGATGCATGTGAATGGCTATGCCCCAAAGACTCAATGCTTGTAGTCCTTTCCAGTAATTTCCAACCAGAAGACCATCTGTGATTTGCACAACTCATTACTGTTAGCAAAGCTGTCTCCTTGCTTCCTGAAAGAGCTAATGTAAGGATATTTTTTAAAGTGGTAAAGCTGCTGAGAATGTAGATTTTCGAAGTTGGATACTGTGTGCTGCAAAAATGTCAAGTCACTCAAAAAGAGCTTTTGAGAGTGAATGCCTAAAGAATTTTCACACTGCAAAATTAAGGGCTTTTGTTACCCCTGCTGTAAAGTTTGCCTAAAAATCAGCAGCTAAAAACAAACCACAAAACCATCAAAAAACAAGCATATTCAGAACTCCAAGCAGAAGCAATGACAGATTGGAAACTTATGCATTAAAACAAGAAAACAATCCCTTGGGGTATGGGGTATGTCAATTGCAGCCTGCTCTATAACTGCTGTGGCCAATCTATTCTTTGTGCTCCTAAACACAAGGATTAAGACAGAAAATATCATTAACATGGGATCAGGAATTACACAGTCCTCTTTTACAATTCCAAACCAATGCAAAAAGTTTCAACAGAATTATCATTTGGGAGTACAAACTGGTATTGGAACAGTTAATGGGACAGTTAATGGGACACCAAAACTAGAGACCTTGTTATAATAAGACGTTTCTAGCCCTGTATTCATTCTAAGAGATTTATACTTTCCTATCTTGGAGATTCAGAGCACAGAAAATTCAAGAATTGAGCCACAGGTGCAATGATATGTAGAAATGGTTTGCTAGAAATTCTCTTGTTAAATGCAACTGAATTCAACTCTGTGAAGAGCAAAGCCAGTGTAATATCAACCATATAGAAGCATACATGAATTCTTTACTATCATACCTAATTTTGTAACAAAAATACTAGAAGTTAAATCCCAAACCGATCTGCCTCTACAGAGTTCAATAAATCCTAATGTAAAAGGTTAGCCTTTCTTATTGACCTTTCATGAAAAAGACATCCAAGTCCTTGAAGTTTGCCAGCTGGTCTATTTATATCCCCATGCTTATGCCAGCCCAGAGAAAAGAGGTTGGAGAGAAGCATTTTTCATCAGGAATACTCACCACCAGATCAACTGAATTCCTGGATTCACAGAAATTCAGTCTGTTTGCCATTTCATTCCTAGGACTTAGCATATTTCTTGGCGTACAGAAGGCACGTCATAAATAGTTAAATGAATGAGTGGTTTCATCATGGGAAAAAGCCACAAGAGATAACACAAAAATGCAAGCAAGTTCATGTATAAAATCCATGAAAACAAACTAAGAGAATAAGTAACTTTGGACAGTTTGGGAGCAGATATAATAGTCAATTTAGTACAGTCACGTAATATAGCATCTTTCCCGTCCGATCACGGTAACGTTTTGAGGCTTGGACAAAGGAAATCACTCCACCTCCATTATCAGTAGTATGATAAAGCTGAACAATACTTCACTTCTTTTTTCACTAAATTCAGGTTTTTTGTAATTTCTAAAAATACACTCCGTAGTCTTGATAAATTGACATCCACATGCAAAACATTTCAGTGGTGGCGTGAAGAAATGAAAAGAGCAAGGACTCTGGAATCAAAAACTGGGGTTCAAGTTCAGGATCTACTGTTTTAAAGTAATCTAACATTAAATAATGTTATTGATTTGAAAGTTCTACTTTATATTTCTGATCACTCATTAAGAATTTTGCATATTATCTTTCTACTACTAAGTTTCCAAAAATTAAGTCAATAGTAGTAAAATTTTATGTTTCCCCTTCTATGTACTTTCCAATTATACCATTATATTGTAAGCATTCACTTTGAAATTACACAGATTTCCAATTTATTTCAGTTTTTGCCTTGGAACTTCAAAGCCTTTCGACTGGAAAATCCTGAAAGTAGAAACACATTATGCAAATCCAAAGATTAGGGCTTGAAGGATTTGGAAGTCAAATTCTTGTAAATGTTTCACAGTCTTCTGTAATAACTCACAGAGATGGAATTTAATTTTATTACCTTTGATGAAATGATTTGTAACATGCTATTGCCACATCGACTGCATTCTGTTTATTCATCTTAGGAAGAAGGAAATCACAATAAATAAGACTATTTTAAGACTTTAGGCTTCTATCCAACATTGCTGATTAAAGGAATCTATTTTTAACAGGGCCTATTACAAACTATCTGTATAAAGCATATGGACTAGCTGATTAAAATGTAGTTTTGCTTACGCACAACGTAAGGCAACTCCAAACTTAATCAAGATAGCTTCTGCAGGTATTAATACTCTGGGCCAAAGCACAATGGTTTATAGTTAAAATGCCAAATGTAGCACAAAAATCTCCCGTCTTAATTTCCCCAAATGAATACATGAGACACAGGAAAAGAAGTTCAAAAATATAGGTCTCTTATTTACATATTAATTCAGGAGCTTGATGGAAAACATCACTTCATTTAATCCATTGTTTCTTTACCTGTTTAAACAAACCCATCCTATTGTCATCCTAAATATTTTCAAATGAAAATGATGCCTTGTTGTTTAATTTATTTTTAATTTTTTTATTTATTTATTTTTATTGCAGTACGCGGGCCTCTCACTGCTGTGGCCTCTCCCGTTGCGGAGCACAGGCTCCGGACGCGCAGGCTCAGCGGCCATGGCTCACGGGCCCAGCCGCTCCGCGGCATGTGGGATCCTCCCGGACCGGGGCACGAACCCACGTCCCCTGCAACGGCAGGCGGACCCTCAACCGCTGCGCCACCAGGGAAGCCCTGCCTTGCTGTTTTTAAGTGTAAGATTGCATTATTGAGGGTATTCCTGATTGAAAAGGATTTTTTTTAAACTGCCCTATGTAGACTCTGAGTAGCTACCCTAGAATAGGGCAACCATGTGCCCTCTCCCAGTTTGAAGATCACTGGGTAATCTGTTATAGTTTTCTTCTGTTCAGATAATAGTGGTTTAACGCATGAGGTCTACGAAGTGTGCTCCCAATACAGCAAAGTTGGATTTTAGACTTTCTTCAGATAAACATACTATAAAGTGTTTAAAATTACATTAAAGAAGTCACTGTCTTCTTCCCAGTGGCAACTCTATAAACCTACATTCCTTTCCCTATTATTTAAAACATTTTTCCTACTACAGAAAAGGGTATGGTCCTCCTCTTGTTAAAGCTAATCTCTCCATGTGTTCTCTGAATCCAACAGCATCCTCTCTATATACCTGAGGTTTTAATGTACTAACTACTCTCTTCCCTCTGTAAATCCTGAACCAACTGAGAAATAAAGACAGGAGTCAAGGACTCCATTACAAGCTGGCAGCTTGGAGAAGCAGTATCCTGGTGAGGCTGCTCCATGCGCTCAGAGAACATCACAAAGATGCTGTGGGCATCACATCCCAAAGACAGAAGGCAGAGGAGGTGGGGCCAGACCTCTGCAGTCCCTTTCACAGTTTGAGAAGTTGCTCTCCTTCCTTTGGAGAGGCACAGATACAGAGAGCCAAAGGTCTCTCCTAAATCCTTCAGAAAGGAAGGAAGTTTCTATTTTACACACACAGGAAGGGATGCAGGCAAGGCAGACGATGCTCCTCCTACGTCACTTTCTCAACTTTACTCCTCGGTTATCTGCTTGCAACCTGGCCATGACTCTCCCCCTCTTTGCTAAACCATTCCCACCAGCATTCAACCAGGTGCTAAAATCTCTCATCCCTTCAAGAAGCTGTTTTCTTCCTAAGGCTACCATCCCATTTCTTGATTTCCCTTCTCTGTTTCACAGCACTCGGCTTCATCTCTTCATCACTGCACAACCCTCTCCAATACCACTCTCACAAAACAACTCATTTAGGTTTTCAATCATTTCACACAGTCAAAAGTTACTTTTTTATGGTTTTCATCTCTTTTTTAGTCTTTTAGTCACAGGATGTGTTTGTAGAGGTGGATGGCACAAAGGGTAAGACTCTGGAGTTAGAAGCCTGCGTCCAAAATTTGGGCAAATTGCTTAATCTCTCTACAGTTTACTCATTTGTAAAATGAGTTTAATAACTCTACTTACCTTGAAAGGTTATTAAAAGGATAATATAACATCATCCATATAAATATTCAGCATGATATGCACTGGTACATATAAGTCCTCAACATTTTTTTAACGGCCCCTCTATGTTGAAACATCCTAGCTTAGAGCCCCTGACACACCATACTTCTAATATTCCTTTTTTTCCACTATTCCTTAAAGAGTTCCTTTTTTTCCCTTTCAACCCTAAATTCTGGAATATCCAGGGGCCTAACAGAGCTGGGCCTCCCTTCGCTTTACGTTCACTATCTCCTTAGATGTTCTCATCCATTCCCTTGGGAAGAAATATTTATATGCTAAAAACTCCCACATTTCTACCTCCAGCTCAAACTTTCCCCAGAACAGCAAACTTAAACATACAACTAGCTACTTGGCATTTTCGATTACCTGTGGCACATCTTAAACTCATCATGTCCTTAAACAAATTCTTGATTCCTAAGTTTGCCTCAACCCTCCTACCTGTCTTCTCCATCTTTGCAAATGGCACCAACACCTACAGTTATTCCAGCCAGAAAACTCGAAGTTATATTTGTTCCCTTCCTTTGCAACACTCTCCAATTCTAATTCATCAACACATTCTCTCCATTCTGCCTTCCCAAATTATACCTTCAGCCTCTCCACTTCTCTCCATCCCCACTCCCACCTCCCTAGTCACCAGCCCTCTGGATTATTGCCACAGCCTCCATATTGGTCTCCCTGTTAGACCTTCCTTTTTTCCTACCTGTTCTTGCAGCAGCCATAACAAGCATTTTAAGCCTAAAGGAGATAGGCTATTCTCTTGCTCCAAAGAACTGAACGGCTCCCCAGTGTGACCTGATGAATTTCTCAGCTGCTTTCCATGGTAAGTCCCTGCATCTCTCCGTCTCCTACTTCATCGTGGGCTCTTCTTCTTGCTCATGTGCCAGTCCCCTTGGTGTCCTTCAAGGTTCTCAAACACGCCAAGCTCTTTCCTTCCTCAGGGCCTTTGCACATGCTATTTCCTCTGACTCTTTGAGCTGCTGGTTGCTTCTCATTTTTTAACTCTCCTCAGAAACCCCATCCCCCATGATTCTAAGTAGGTTGTCTCCCATCTCCTACCTCCCAGCCCCACTCAAGCTGTGCTTTAGCGCTCTGCTCATCTGCTTCTCAGGGTATTTATCACCAAGTCTAATGATACATTTGTTCATGTTTACTTTTTTCTCTTCTGTCTCTCTCACTTTGCTGTTCACTCTGGTGGGCCTGGAAGCACATCTCCTTTATCCATCTACCAAGTGCCTTGCACAGTATGTGCACACCAAAAATATTTACTACACGAATAAGTGAATTGATGAAGAAATAAGTAAATTATCCCTCTGCATAAATTCCAGACATGTCTTCACTCAGAAGACTTACAGGGCATGAGGTTATGTTCATTCTCTCCCTCTTCTTTCATTTTTAGTTTGGACCAGTCACAATGTCCCAAATCTTTCTTAAGAAACTACTGTCACATCTCTTTGGTTAGAAAACCACAATATTCATAACAGTTGTGTGAAAAGAGAGCTGTCTCCAGATCTATGAGAAGGACTAACTTTAAAGGCTGAAAATTATGGTTGAATGCATCATCTAAGAAATAGGCTTGGACTAGAAGACCCTTTAAAACATGTGTTGATATACTGGCATTATGCTAATGGGCATTTCACTCCTGTATTTTCCAGGTGTCATATTTCTGCAGGTAGTAAATTATATTAGGAGAAAAATCAAATGGAGATTGAATGCACAGAAGCAAAATATTACATATTAACAAGCCAGGAAGAAAAGGGCAGTAGAAAAAAATATATCCATATGTCAATTTCTAATTACATTAAAGACTGATAGAAATACCTACATAACTCTATTAAAAATAGTATATTCAGTCAATCATCATTAAAGAATAAGAAATAAAATCTGATGATGGCAAAAAGTAGCAATCTATACTTAATTGTAGTTTGGAGGGGCCTTAAAATCTGTAGGGAAGCTGAGTTCAACCACTTGATTTCACAGTGGCATTACTGGAACTAGTATTTCTTGAGCTCATGCTATATATTAAGTAAATGACCAATTACTGCCTTTAATCTGTACACCATAAGCTACCTGAGGTCAGGGATTGCCTTATTTATACTTGAACCACCAGTGCCCTGTACCCTGCCGGGCACACACTAGCCACCATTAAAGGCTTGACTTCACCTAAGGACAAACTGAATAACCAGGTGCATACAAGTACCCCAGGAAAGACTGCCTTGGAGTCTTCTTATGAACTCTTAGTTGCTTTATGTCACAAACCTGGTAATGGCCATACAGTGCTGTTCTGAGCACCTATTCAGAACAGTGCTCTCGACTAGATTCTGCCATAACTAGGAATAAACCTGACTTAACACACTTAACCTGAACCTCATCATTCTCATCTGTACCATGCTGGATATTACCCCTGTGATATTTGCCTAACAAGTTTACATTCTTTGTGTTCACCAAATATCCGCTGATTCCCATCTATGTTCAAGGCACTGTACTATGTTCCAGGGATCTTAGTTGTGGGCACCAGCACTCTGCATTTTGTTAGGTTTTTAAAGCCACCTCTTTCTCTTGTCAGGTGGGATATTTTATAGGTTCTTTGTAGTCCACTCCTGACTGGAGATCCCTCCTCTGCAGTTTCCTCTTTTTGAGGGAATGCAAATCTTCTCACTGGGCCCTAGGAGCTCCTATACCAGCCCTCACATACACTGCCATGTTATTTCCCCCAAACAGCCCTCCTCGACAAGATGTAAGACCCTTTCAGGCCAGGTCTCTCTCTCTCTCTCTCTCTCTCTCTCTCTCTCTCTCTGCCACATTTTGCCAACAAGAAACAAACATTCCTTGACCTGTAGGTTTCAGCACACTCGTGAGATAGCAGCTCTTTGTATCCCTGTGTCAGATTCTCCCTACTCTTTGATTTCTCATGGTTGAGTCAAAGTCTAACCCACTGTTTCCCCAAGTTCTCTGGGTTGTCCCAATGAAGCCCCATACACAGATTTAAGGTGAGGGTGGGGGTTGGGATAGGACAAGATTCCCAGAATGCCAGCAGCTCTCTCTAAAAATCCTGCTGTAATCTCCAAACTGTTATATCAGCTGGCGGTGGGTGCTCAGCTAAGAGTCACAGAACAGTCCCTGACCATCAGCTTCTCAAATCTCGATCTGGCGGTTCCACACCTCATTTCAAAATGTGTATCGGGTGTCTTAGATCCAGCTGAACCAGAGAAAATGTCTCATTTTCACTTCCTGCTACAGATGCAATGCACCTTTATTAACCCTTCTTAAGGTCATTGCTCTTTGGCTCAGGAAGGGTTGGAACCACCAAAGAAGGTGGTGATAGAATGGAGACACCCCTCCATTTCAGGGATATTTCCAGTTAAATATAACATAATACAATATAATATTATATATATATATATATAAAATTTATTTTCAATATATTCAATTGAAGGCTTATTGAACCTAATGCACGATACCAAGATAAAAACTGTTGCTCTCCTTTAGGACACAAAAGGGGATGGATTTAAAAAACAGAATTATAAGTACTCTGGTTACAGGAGGATAATCTCTCCTCCACTATGGATTTATCTATAAGTTCTAATCTTCATGTGAATTTATTTCTGATTACCTTTTACTCAACCTTAAAAACGTAGGTTCGAGTATTTGTGAACTGTGTGTCATTGCTATTGGGAATAATTAGAATAAGAGAAAAGTGAGGTTGGGATTAGAAAAAGAGAGGTAAAGGTAAAGCAGAAGACAGGGATAGGAATGGAGCGTTTTGTTTGTTTGTTTTTTGTCAAGAAGCATTAGGCTGAAATGAAGTGGTCAACTTTTATTTTATAGAAGTGCTTTAAAATAAAAAGTTCCTACCTGCTACCAATATGTTACAAAACAGAAAACATGTTAGACCAAAAGTGGCAAGATTAATCTAATTTCAGAATAAAGAGCAGACCTCTCAGCTGAACAAATTTACCTTTACAAAAAACTGAGGGCATCCTTGTCCATGTTCTTATTTTTCCACAGAGAGGTAAAAATCAGGTAGGCGTGGACTGAACATAGGCACTTGAAAACCACTGGACTAGATTATCTCAGATTCTACAGGCAATGAATTTCCTTTGCCAGAGAATCCCTTTATTCAAACCTGCTCTACTCCTTCCTCTACCTCTCTATGCCTGACAGCAGAGGGATAGATTTTCATACAGTTTTCCAAGCTCTGTGATCAGGGCCAGCTACATAATTTGTGGTTCCCTGTGCAAAATGAAAATGAGAGGTTCCCTGTTTAAAAATGTAGTAAGAATTCAAGATAGTGACTGCAGAGCATAAAACCCAGTGTGGACAGGCACAGGCCCTGTACAGCTGCACAGGGCACACGCCCGTAAAGCTGGATCTGCCTGTGTTGCCTAACACAATCCCTCACATTGATTTCCCAAAGCAGAGCTTTTTAAAAATGATGCTTCAGCACCTAGGAATCGTGTATAAGGAAACACTTCTAGAACGACAGTCCAGCTTGATGAAGTCTTTCTTACTGGTCAGTAAATCGTATCTTGCAGGTCATAGCTCAAACCCAAAGTACTGCAGATTATGAATTTAAATACTGTCTTAACCTCCTGGCAGTTGAAATGTCCTTAGTCAGCTTAAGTTAATCTTTGTGTCTGTGGGGTTTTACTGGAGCTTAAGAATAGTATTCTACATGTATACAATTTGATCAAAGCCACCTGGATGGTTCAAAATAATCTCCATGTGGATAAAAGGATACTGAGATGGGATACAGCTCTGGGATGGGAAACAGCTGCTGAGAGTATGCTACCCTTCCCTTTTTTGCATTGAAGCAGAAAGTGTTTAGATGGATAACATTTTTATTTTGCAGAGGTAAGAGGCATTTCAGAGCAAGGATAATTTGGAGAGTCCTGAGAAGAATGTTCTGGCTGACCCACCATTATTCCTTCTTTAGATGTCACTACAGCCTCCTACTGCTTCTGCTCTTTCCTCTCATTCAATCCATTTTCCACACAAAGAGCAAACTGCTGTTTTTTGTTTTTTTTTTTTTTTCTTGCGTTATGCGGGCCTCTCACTGTTGTGGCCTCTCCCATTTGCGGAGCACAGGCTCCGGACGCGCAGGCTCAGTGGCCATGGCTCACGGGCCCAGCC
>NW_006771143.1:2217814-2233120 GCF_000442215.2 Lipotes vexillifer
CTCCTGCATCGGCAGGCGGACTCTCAAGCACTGCGCCACCAGGGAAGCCCCAAACTGCTGTTTTAAAAACATAATTCAGATCCAGTCAGTCCTTCCAATAGGGCTTCTTATCTTCACTGAATAGATTTTAAACCACTGACCAAATCCTGCAGGACCCTTCATGACATGGCCCCTGCCTATTTCACTGTCCTCATCTCTATGCTCCTCCTTACTCACTGTTGTGTCCACACCTTTTTCTGTTCCTAGATACTTTACTAGTCTCAAAGCTTTTGTACTAGAAGCTCCCCCTGCTTGAAACGCACCTTCCCTAGAAATTCACTTCTGGTTCCTTGTCATCCAGGTCTCAACTCAAAAGCCTCTTTAGAGAAAGACCTTCTTTACTACCCAATCTGAAGTTGTCAATTCCTCCCATCACCCTATTTTATTGGTATTTTCTTCAGACTATTTACCGTAGATATATTTTCTTGTGAATGATCTGTGGTCCCGAACCGCTTCATTAATGATGTGAGAGCTGAAAGCTCACCTGCCTTGTTCACTGACAGATTTCCAGTGCTTAGAACAGAATTTTAGACGAGAGCAATTGTGTCACAACTCAAATACTTCATTCTGCATTAACTAAGAAGGAAACACTACACACATTCTTTAAAAATGACAGTTTACCTGCAGAGATTTTTAACTAGAAGGAAACGTTATATGCTTTCCATCATTTAAAAATGACAACTTCTCTACAGAGGTTCTTACATATACAGGAAAAAGACTGACATCTTAAATGTAGCACTTCATGTATAGTATCTGCTCTGTTTTTCCTTGATGATTGTACTTTTCCTTTTTATAGAGATTCTTTGGTAATTTCTCAGGAGCTCAATTAAGTAGTCTACATACAATGACAATTTGCACCACAAAAATCCATAGAGCACTACGGCCAGCAGCTAGACATTAGTGGTCATTTATGATTCCTGGGTCATTGGTTTTGTCCCAACAAAACCTTTGTAAGCAAAGGAAAGCTCAGTGACTACATTTTTAACATTCATTTCTCACTTCACAGGCAAAAAAACACTGCCTTATTATTCAGACAAAGCTTTAAAATGGCAAGTCACTGCCGAGACAGTGACGAGAAGGTCAGTTTTAGGGGAAGAACAATTCTTTTTCTACCACGTATTCTCCTATTTAACTTCACGGGTATTGTTGGAGTTAGAGCCCAAATATTGCTTTATCTCACTACGTATATCAAACTACTGTAATTATATTTCTGTGTTTCCTTTCTACTCCAACAGGAAATGTTGAATAAGATTCTATGTGCTACTCAAGAATCAAGGAAGGAGGAAAATTGTGAAACATGTTCATAATTCTTGTCATGCATTCAGTTGATTAAGGGCAGCAGCAATTTTGGAGACAGTAATAGGTCTGTGGCGTGTTTTAATCTTTCCTGCACAGTGGAAGCAAATACCATACAGGTTTTGGGGAAAACAATCCTCTAGGAACACAGAGCAGAATCTATTTTGTTACTTTAGTGCTGACAACACAGAATAGAAAAAGCAAAACCATGCTACACAAAGGTTTGGGCCACAGAAGGTGAAGATATTAAAATGAATATATTTCATATTAAACACATGCTTTTCTTCCCCTGACTTAGGATGACCCTCATGGAGGCCACCAGAAATAATAACATTTTTCATGAGAATAAGTATCAGCCCAAAGCAAAAGTAGTAATTAACAAGCAGTTAATCTGGTAACTACCTCCTGGGCAAAATTACAGTTGTCAAAGAAAACAGGACACTACATAACATTAAAAATATCTACTCATGGGCTTCCCTGGTGGCGCAGTGGTTGGGAGTCCGCCTGCCGATGAAGGGGACGCGGGTTCATGCGCCGGTCCGGGAGGGTCCCGCGTGCAGCGGAGCGGCTGGGCCCGTGAGCCATGGCTGCTGGGCCTGCGCGTCCAGAGCCTGTGCTCCGCAAGGGGAGAGGCCACAACAGGGAGAGGCCACAACAGTGAGAGGCCCGCGTACCGCAAAAAAAAAAAAAAAAAAAAATCTACTCATTCTTTAGCCAAAGAGGTAAAACCTGCATCAGTTGGTTTCTTGCCATATAAGATGATCAAGGTGAACTAATGCCAAATGAAACTGTCTTGGAGAAAAAATCAACTCCAAGCATTTTTGAAAAAGTTTTTCAAGTGACATACTACAATGAATCCCAAGATGCATTGTCTAATTTACACACACACACACACACACACACACACACACCTTAAGATGTGAGTAGAATGGAAACTAGAGATCCAATCATGATTTAAAACAACAGTCTTAAAGTCTGACTTAAATAAACTGCATTCCTATGGTCTATGTTGCTATTTAAAAGTTTCTGGATTTCATACAAAGGTTTATTTGATTGAAGCTAAAATATATGGGCTCCAAACTGTCTCATGAAATTTGTTAGTAAGCAAAAGTTTTATTATTTCTGCAGATAGCATTTTTTAAAATTATATCTGAAATACTCTGTTGATTGATTTGTTCATAAGACAGATTGTGTTGGGATATGTTTAAAGGAATAGTCCATGCGTGGAGTATTATCTAGGCAGCAAACTTCAAAACCACATTGAGAAAAATGTTTGCTCTTAATAAATGCAAAACCTGATGTTCATATACTTGTACCATTTTCTTAAAAATTGTACTTTATTACAATTTTGCAAAATGGAATTCATAGCAAACAATATATGCCAACTTCCGGGAGTGTCTATAAGAACTTTTGGTGGCTATTCCCTAAGGACAATTATCAGCTAGTTTCTAGCAGGGAACTACAATAAGAAGACACAAGTCACATGTGCAAAAGTCAGAGATGAGCCAGGACATTTGAACTCAGTTAAAAGTATACTAACTAATCCCATAGAGTTTTCCCGGGCAATACACACATTTTTTCCCCCTGGGGAAAAATAGGGCGACAAAGTGGGCAGATATTATAATGTGTACATTTCATAGTGAGAAGGTGAAATATTCTCTACCAACATATATGTCATACCTCATTCTCAGACATTCAATAAAGATACCCCCTCAAAAAATATATTGTGACCACATAAATTCTTCCACAGAAGCTTTTTCTCCATTGGCGAGGGGCTTAATCACCTACTGGTACATTACAATGCAATAGAAAAACTTTGTGGTTACTAAATACAAATGTAGCATTTAATTGCAGATTTCAATCTTCATCAAATGCACATTTATGGTGGCATAGTGGCTAAGATATTTCCAAGAGGGTCAAGTAATAAAATCTTCACCAGATGAGCCAGGCTTTTTTTTAACAAGACCGTATTAGATCAACTTTTACTGTGACTACTTTCTCATCATTACATGGCTAAATAACGTCTCTTTATTTATTTATCATTATTATTTTTTTGCGATACGCGGGCCTCTCACTGTTGTGGCCTCTCCCGTTGTGGAGCACAGGCTCCGGACACGCAGGCTCAGCGGCCATGGCTCACGGGCCCAGCGGCTCTGCGGCATGTGGGATCTTCCCGGACCGGGGCACGAACCCATGTCCCCTGCATCGGCAGGCGGACTCTCAACCACTGCACCACCAGGGAAGCCCAACTTCTCTTTATTTTGAGGCAAACGCAGGGCAAGTAGAGAACATTGTAGAAAAATGCCAGCTGAATGTAAGATTTTATAACTGATGAAAAAGAATTACCTGTCACAATCACAAAGAAATGATTAAGTACCAGTGACTCATTGTTCCATTAACTAAGTCCCAATATGAATTTAGAAAAACCTCAGACCTATAATCTTTCTAAGTCAATATGTCAATTTAGTCAGTGCTGAAGTATCCAAAGAGTTTATTTTATCATCATCAAAAGCATTGAAGAAACCACCCTCTAAAATGTCCTGCATTAAGTGCTGAACACTTTACACAGACAACAGCTCTGGTGGATATGAAGCTTACCCTACAATCTCAGGTATGTCAGAAATAGGAAGTGCAATCTCAGTCACTCTTGTATTTTCCTTCCTTGCCCAGAGTTGTGCAAAAGTCCCTGGGTCTTAAGCATCACCAAAATAAAACGAAGTGCCCCCTCCTTTGGCCCATCCCAGTCCCTGGTCTACTTTGTCATAGATTTCGTGGTCACATTGGTTCACATTGGTCCACCCACTGTTCCAGGCTGCATTGCTTCCTCAGGGCCTGTGATTCTGCTTTTCCTGTGCCTGCTACAAACATGGGAATCACTGGAGTGGCTGTGGGGTGTTAGTGGGTCATCCTCTCTGAGATCTCGCTGTCTCTCGATAACGTGTTAGTCATCCCTAGCTCCCTGGCTTCTGGGCACTTCCTGTCCCCCAGCCGTTGGATAGAGCCTCGTGATTAGTTCTGGCCAATTAGTGGTTAGTGGAAGTGCCACGTATCACTGTTGGTCCATTAATCACCAGTGTGAGACCCTCCATTTTTCTTTCTCCTCTGGCACAGTACTAATAATGTTGGAGATGGTGGCTGTTCTGTCACCCGGATCCCAAGTGAGGAGACATGGAGTAGAATGAACCCAGCCTAACCATGATGGAAATTCAACTTGAATGAAATCAAAAATCATACTGTTTTATATGGATACTACTGAGATTTAGGGCTAGTTTGTTACTCAAGTATAATTTAGTTTAGTGCTTCTCCAGCTTGAGCATGCATCAGAATCACCTGGAGGGCTTGTAAAAACAGATTTTTGACCCTGTTCCCAGAGTTTCTATTCAGTTGGACCGGGGTAAGACCTGAGAATTTACAGTCCTAAGAAGTTCCTAGGTGATGCTTATGCTACTGGTTCAGGGACAAGACACTGAGAACCACTGACCTAGGCTCTCCTGACTGATAAGCGCTACCTGGGAGTGACGCTCAGTCCTTCCTTTGAACCTGGAGACCACACCAAAGGGTTCCATAGACTTGGATGGGAGAATGTTTACATCTTTATTTTCATTAACCTCTAAGTGAAAATGTACGATTTCCTTCTATTACAAATGTAGGCGATAAACTACAATAGTATTGATATTAGCAGTACCTATAAATCCATCATGAATAAAAAGTAGAGATATTTTATATCACTTCATAGCTAAAAATCCATGCTCATCACTATATCAAAATCAAGGTAATTATTAGTTATGCTTCCAGACCTTATTATTTTATACATTAATAAATAAACATATATATTACTATATCTCAATCTTAAAATGTGTTTTGATAAATGAATTTCAATATAATAGGCTTTGTTTGTAATTCTCACCAAACTACTGGAGGGGACCATGGCATAGAAAAAAATGAATAATACCTACAGCATCATCTTCTCAGCTTAGACTGAATTCTTTTGCCTTGGGAAAAATTCTTGTTCCTTTAGCTGTCCTCAAAAGAACTCTTGTCTCTTCTACGCTACCCCACGATGCACAGCATAATCTCTTCAAGTTTAGGGTTTTATAAAAGAAAGAGCAGACTTTCAGCAACTTCTGTTTTTTGCACTGCAAAATTCTCTATGATAGGAAAACTAGGGAACCTGATAACTGCATGGAAACTGGGGGAGGGCTTCAAGGGGAATAAAACTTAAGGTTAAATCGCAAATAATTATCCTACCAAATTCCAGCTATATGAATTACCTTCGTCTCCTTCTCTTTCTATATTTATAAAAGTGTTTGTCTTCACTCAAAGCTAGTTCAAATTTTCTTTCTTTTCTGAAACTTTCAATATTTGCCCAATTTCAAGAAGTTTTATTGTAGTTGTCCATAACACTAATTTGACATGTATTATTGTATATTTACAACTTGAGGTTAATATATTCATTTGAATGTTCCTATTAGGATAATAGGCACAATATCTAAATATTATGTATGTATGTATATTACCATTACCTGTATTCATTTAGTCATTTATTGAATCACAAATATTGCTGAGTACTGGTGTGTGAGGAGATGGGCTTTCGGCTGCAGCTCACCCACATGTGTTAGGCGCTACTCTAGGAGCCGGGAATACGGTGATGATCAAAGTAGAAAGGCCTGTGCTCTCACAGAACTTTGATTCTATTGGAGAATATAAGCAATATGTAAAATAATAAAAGAATAGTAAATACCAAAAAGTGTTAGAGAATTAAAAGAAGAATGGGATACCTTAGTGCTTCTAGAACTTTAATGTGCCTAAGAATCACCTCTTGGTCCATGGACCGGCAGCACTGGTGTCACCTGGGAGCTTGTTAGAAATGCAGTCTCAAGTCCCATCCTAGACCGAGTGAACCAGACTTGACATTTTAATAATCCCACGTGATTTGTGTGTGTGTTAAGGTTTGAGAAGCACTGTTTTGTGACTACATAGCAGTACATAGTAGGTACTCAATATTCATTCATTTAGGGGCAGTGAATATTCATTAAACTGACTGGCATGCTACAGTTACTGTTGACAAATCAGGATATTGATTAAAGCTGGAGAGCATTATGGCTTACAGATTCCTGTCTTCAGGCTCTAAAGAAAATTAAATTATTATCAGGGCTCATTTTGTTCCTCCCAGTGCACATTGACTATGTGCAGTGAAAGGTCACCAAACACAATTTTTTATTCCCCTCCATGGGAGAAAGTCATTGTTTTCAGTGAGACCATGAACAATTTATTCAGCTTGAAGTTTCACTAAGTGCTAGTGGTGGGGCGGGGGAGAAGCAGGAGGGCGGCAGCACTAAAATCCTAATACTGAAAAAATCTGATGCTTCAGAACGCCCAGCTTCTAGACAGCCTCCAAATACCTAAAAGGAAGAAGGAATGAGGCAGATGGGGGACGAAGGTGTCTTCTGCTCCTTCAATTTACGAACCATGATCTGCAACAAGTCCCTTACTTCTATCCTCAATTGCCCCTTCTGTAAAATGGGCTAAGGATAACCAATCAGTCTTTATTATTTTCAGAGATCTAAACTCTTTCAACATACTCTGATTCATAATTTCTCATAACAACTATTTAAGGTGGGTATCATCATGCCCTTGCTAGAGATGAGGAACTGAGGCTTAGAGTGGCTGAGTGTCTTAATCCAGATCTTATGAACACTACACGGGAGAGCTGGAGTCTGACAGCAGGTACAGAGGACAGACTTCAAAGAGCGTGTTCTTACCTTTAGCTCATACTGCCTCACGGGCTGGTTTTGGTAATGTAATGCTATACTGACCTTTATTCCTACTCCCATTTTTCTTTCAATCTCCTCTCCTATAATGACTGCAAACATTAACACAGGATGTAAAAAAAGAAAAAAAAAAATGGTCTTGGTATTCCATCAGCAGACCCTGAGTCCCCAGAAGCAATAAGCACAGGTCAGGAAGATAATGACATACCTGGAAGGGAGGACAGTGCATCTGAGTGCAGAGTCCCCAGATATGTGGCTATGGTGATAACAAAGAGTGTGTGAAATGGGCAGAGGGGAGAGAGTGAGAGGAGATGACTGAAGAGGACTCTGGGGTCAGGGAACATACGTGGGGCACACAGGCAGTGTGGATGAGATCAGCACACATTTGAACCTAATCGAGACAGCATGCGATGAAATAAATGTGTGCCAGCTTGACAGTCCTGCAGGGGCTTTGCCCTAATCTGTAAAGTAGTGGCAACACAGTGTGACCTTAAAGCTCCTCACTGACCACACGCCTATCTATAGCTATAGCATATAATGTTGCCGAACAATCTGTAATGCATTTTAGCAAGATTTATTTTTAATTCTAGTTTCATGTAAAAAGTAATTTGGCCTGAAGGTCCACCCCAGCTCCTTCAGTATATGTAACTATATCTTTCCAGAATGTATGAAAAACGTATGAGGCACTTTTTTAAAAATTCTTTTTAACATCAATTCATATGTAAAAGCTCTTGTCTCTATGTATCCTCCAGCTCTTCAGAAACCTAGATTTTACTGTTCAGGAGTCTGGACTGGTGAAGTTTTGTTAAATCATTGGCAACACAGTTTGGTAAACGTTAACATATAATATAATACATAATGCATGATGGGTAAATTGGCCTGGGAGCTTACAGGTCTGGTGAGGCAGTGCTTCCTTTCTCCAAAGACTTAGTTAGCTTTTTACAACCAGCCCAAATACCTGTGGGCGGCAACTTGAAACGTATGGAGCCATCTGGAAGAAGGTGAGTGGACACTGCTGTATTGCTGCCGGTTTCCAGAGCCTGGGGGGTGGAACAGTAAACATCAGGCTTTCCTTTTACCTACATCATTGTGCAGGTGACCTTCGGGTAACTTCTGCTTGGCACACCTGCAGAGGAGCTCCAGGGAACCATAAAAGCATATATTCCTAGGTTTTAAGGGCAACTGTGATTGACAGAGTGAACACACTGGAGAACTGAGTCTCTTTTTCCTTTACGATTTGCTTCAGATTCTCCGAGGCCTTCAGGCACACAGCAACACTTTACATGAAGCCCCAGCTTTCTTTTTTAGGTTTTCCTCTGAGGGCTTTCTGAGCTAACTGTGTAGAGACAGATTAAAGGTTTTGGAGAGGGGGAAGTCATGAATCAGCAACACAGAGCACTTGCTGAATGATTATGAAATAACAGGCAGAGGTAAGAGCTAAACAAGTAAGTACCCTTATCATTTCAAAATTGTGCCCCAAAATACCTCAGGGGCTGCAGCAAACTCACAGTGGGTACGCGTGGAGGTTGGGAGGGGTTTTAAATTTTCAGGGAAAACACATTGACAACTGGTGGATATCATGCAAATGTAGACAAAGAACACAGCCTGTCTTGTCAGTAAGCAAAGGATGCTGTGGCCATCAGTCAACACAGCTGCCCCCCTACCCCCCCTAACAGCCGCCCCCAGCTGTGCACCCTGAGGGCATTCAGGACAGAGAAAAACAGGATGCTGGCCCCAGACAGTTAAGGTGCCTATCAAAGGAATGATATAAATGAGCCCAGACTCTTGCATCTTCCCATACATAGAAAAGCGCTAAAGTCATTACCTTGAGATATCTGCGTTTTCCTTAATTAACAGTAATTTTTTGATGTTCTGTCTACCTCGGTTTTGTTGCCAAACTCCCTATATATCCTGGCTCCTCCCTTACCTCTATCGGAATAGTCCCTCAGAGCCATTTGAGAGCCTATCTCCTGGGCTTACGTCCTCAGTATGTCTGCTGAATAAAACATAATTCTCAACTTTTAGGTTGTGCTTTTTTTTTTTTTTTTCAGTCAACACAAATGGCTACCTTTCTATGGTTTGGACTTAATTAATTAACAAACTATTAGGTATTTATTTCAGTCTAGGGGCACCATGAGAAAAACCTGAGATTAGAGTGAACCCAGGAAGTTCGAGAACCTCTGGTGCATCTCATGAAATATAACCAGATAGTATTTTATATCATTTCCACTTTTTTAAAAATTTGCTTTTTCATTGTTAAATCTAGAGGAAACAAAAAAAAGGATGACCACATAGATACCTTAGGATGTGCTAAGCACTGATCTAAATATTCATGCAAACCATTCCAATCAATCCTGGAAAGTTTGTTCTTCTCGGCCTCATTTTACAGGTAAGGAATGAGAAGAGGTTGACTCGCTTGAGGTCACACACATTCAGAGCAGGCAGTAGGTGTGTCTGTGGAGCTAGCCCTTGTCACCACGACACTGCTGCTCATCGCAGGCTGGGAGCATAGAAAACAGTGTGACATGGAGTTAATTCAACAAGCCTCTGCTCTCTTTCACAGGCTTGAAAACCGGAAATTTCACACTATCGATATTTTCACA
Source organism: Lipotes vexillifer (assembly GCF_000442215.2). Lineage (NCBI taxonomy): Eukaryota > Metazoa > Chordata > Mammalia > Artiodactyla > Lipotidae > Lipotes > Lipotes vexillifer. The sequence continues at coordinate 2,227,524 of NW_006771143.1, forward strand.
CTTCTAAAATGTCACAGATTTCTTTAGGAGCTTTTTGGGGGTGTGGGAAGAAAAGATACATCATCACATTAATTGTATGTACTGGTTACAATATATATTCTGTTTAGATTAGTTAATATATGGGAAAAAAGTATTTGTGGGTCAAGGAAAATCAGTGTACTCATATTGCTGCGTGTGTGTGTGCGTGCGTCTGTATGCAAATGACTGTTTGTCTACACACACATATGGATTTCAGTCCTATTAACCAAAATAAAATACTAACTAGGAAATGAGGGGAAAAACCCATAAAAGACAGCAAAAATAAACTGTGGTCAGGAAGGAAAAGAAAGGAATTAAAAGAAAATTAAGGCCAGTTATCTAGGCAAGATTGGGCAAAAGAATAATTCCTTCCCGAGGGTACGAAGGCAGAGCAAGTATGTTGGTATTGTATTTACAATCGGTAAAAATCAGGCTGCTTATATACTGAGCACATTCACCAGGAGAGCAGATATGAAAGGAAGGGAGAAAAATGAATAACCCCAGATTGAGACATTCGGCCAGTATCAAGGCAGAGCGGACAGCCAGGACAAGAGAAGGGGCTGGGACTATCATTTGTTTAATAATAAACACATCACATTAAACATACATTCCTCAGGTTGGCATACAAAGCCCTCCATCATGCCATATGGCATCAGCTCCTCCACACCTGGGCTAAACCTGCCAAATCGAACTCATTCTGCCCCTGTGCCTCTTCAATCCAAGATGACAGAAGACTTCCTCTGAGTCAGGGAAACTGCCCCAGGGAACCTCCTGCTTTACATTTCTGTCTTCAGTTCTTTTAACCACCCCTCCAGGCTCACCTTCAGGAGGAACACGCTTTTTAAATACTGCATCCTCCTACCTCGCATAAGACACGCTTTCTTTAACTCTGCACCTCACAGCATTCTAAATCTTCCTCATGACCCTGAACTTATTCATGACACTGAACTTGCAAACCAAAAATGGTTTGCAAGCATTTTAAGTAAGGTAATACATTGTTTATGTGAAAATAAATAAAATTCATCAAAGCAGAACACAGCTGGTTGGTGGTGAAGGAGAAGGCTGGTGAAAGGAAAATGTATTCCTTCTTTTGTTTCTTTGGTTCAAAGAAAAATGTCTTGCATGTAATAGTCCTCAGGAAGTATTAGTTGTGTTTAATGAAAACAGCGCTACTGGTAGAGTGATCACACATTCAATTAGCCTGGAACAGTCTAGTTTAAGCCAGTTGTCCTGGCATAATTATTAATGGCGCCCTTATTCTCTCTCAAGTGTTTCAATTTGGACACAAATTATATGGTCACCTTAGTTACAGGAAAAAAAACTGTTTGATAGGTGAGAAAAATAGGAAAGGTTGTAGGAAAGGTTAAATTAGTTCCTCAAAATCACAGAGCGTATGATTAGTACATAATCGAGGACATAATCCTAAATCAACAAGAGGCAAGCATCTTTCATAAAACTAAACATCTTAAGTACAGAAGACAGCTTGATGAAACACATCTTATCATTAATAATTAGAACATTTTTGAAATTATTATTCTGTATAACCATGTCATAACAACTCTCCTGATATATCTAAATAATGTTTTATGTTGGCTACATCATCACTGGTTTATTTAATATTACCAACTATCAATACCAATCTCAAAATCAAGCTACCAATAAATATTTACCTAGTGTCTACTATACAGAAGATAGTAAATAATATGTCATATACACTAACATAAAATGCAAATACTTATTGCACATAGACTTAATTATGAAAGGAAATCTATCTCCTGGGAAAATTTGCAATGATGAGTTTTTCTGGCAACTGCCCAAAGTCACTCCAGGGACGTGCCGCATTGGAGTGGGTCCCCAGGGCTCCCTCTGCACCCTTCATCCTGACTCCAAGTCACACACCAGCACAAGAGGAATCTGGATTCATATTCAGGAAGGTTGCATAATACTTGAGATATTTACTCAATATGACCCAAAGCTGCTGTTTACTTGAACTTCAAGAACTTTTAGGTTAAAAATTATATTGACATTGGAAACATTATATAGTAATTATAACTTATTATAATATAATAACCTCTATCTGGACACTTCAATAAGCAATTATGCATACAAATTTAACTGCAGTACTAGACTGGGAATCTACAAATTCTACTTCTTCCCAGATGATAAAAGACAAGATGAAAAGTCTCATTTTATGCACTAAACAGTCATATAAATAAAATGTGAAACCATGAGAAGTCTCAAAAACTTTTAATATAAACAAAATAGGCTTATTACAGGTCCAGGAAATTAATATATAAACATACATTTTATTATATATGTAATTGAAAAGGAAAGGGAGAACAGCACTGTTTTTTTTTTTTTAAAAAAGCACAAAACTATCAGTATTTGTCTCTAATTCATTCTGTATGATTATACAAATTTAGGAAAGACAGGCAGGATTTGAGAAATTTTTTTACCAAGATCCAGTTTCTTAATGTATCTTAATTCTTGACATAGTTGGCTCAGAGATCTAGAAGGTCATATCTGAGAGAATGTATACATGCACAATTGGCTAAAAGAAAACCAATGTGGAGCTCCAGTGACATTAGCTAAACATAGCACATGAAAGCAGAGGCAATTAGTGGGTTGTTACGGTGACATTTCTTTGAAGCGTGTAAAATAGGTGTTCTCAGACCAACAGTCTGAAATAGGTGGGCAGTTTTCTTTTACTTGATTAATTTATTCAAAAGCCATTTACTGAATGAACTCAAAAACATTTATTGAGTTGAGCGCTTATGGTGGGGCCCCATCCCAGACACTACAAAACAAATAATATGAAGGAGGTATGGCGGTTCTGCTAACCAGGCTTAAAGATATAGAGGGAGGTAAGGAAACAGACAATTATCATGATGATAACGATGGCAATGCTGTTATAAGAAATGCTGTAATGTGTTGAATGCTTACTACAATCTATGCAATATGTTAAGTAAGAGGGCAACTCATTTACAGATGAGAAACCAAGAACTCAGAGAGGTTCAGTACTTATACAACATCACTCAGGTAGAATCTGATAAAGCGAGAATTAAAAGTCAATGCTCTCGGGCTTCCCTGGTGGCGCAGTGGTTGAGCGTCCGCCTGCCGATGCAGGGGATACGGGTTCGTGCCCCGGTCTGGGAAGATCCCACATGCCGTGGAGCGGCTGGGCCCGTGAGCCATGGCCGCTGAGCCTGCTCGTCCGGAGCCTGTGCTCCACAATGGGAGAGGCCACAACAGTGAGAGGCCCACATACCGCAAAAAAAACATGGAAACTCAAAGAGCCGAGCTTTCCATAAAAAGGAATCAAGAAAATTTGTGCCCATTGTCCCAGGCAAATGGCACTGAAACTTTCATCCTTTAAGGGCAGTGGATTAGGACAAACTCAAAAAAAACAAAACTCAAGCCTGAGTTATATCTAAGTTAATAGAGATTAGAGTTGTCAAGTCAGAAGAAAGCAGTGAATTACATGGAGGCGATTATGAAGGTGAGGAAAAGGATAACAGGAGTGTGGTGGGCAGAATATAACCCCAAAAGGTGTCCAAATCGTCATCTCTTGAACCTGTAAAAAGACTACCTTGCACAGCAAAAGGGACTTTGCAAATGTGGTCAAGTATCTTCAGATGGGGGAAATTATGCTGGATCTAAGCAGGCCCGATGTAATGAAAAGTGTCTTTAAAAGTGGAAGAGGCAGGCAGACGAGGAGCATCTGGGGGATATATGAGCACAGCAGAACAGGAGTAAATGACCAACAGTGAAACAGAGACTGGTGACTTTGAACATGGAGGACAGGGAACATGAGCCAAAGAATGTGACTGGCCTCTGGAAATGAAAAGGCAAGAAACAGATGCTCCCATAGTGTAGCCAAGCAGGACCCCATGGGACCTTCCTGGGACAGACCCTTCCCCCCCATGTCCTCTGCCTGCCTCTTGCTTGTAGAAAAGCTGTAGTCTCCCAGGCTTCCCCCGAGTCACAAAAGCCTGGCTCAAGAATTAATGATGGAAAGGATGTGAACATGTAGTGACAAAAGTAGCAGTTGGGCCAGGAAAACTGGTAACAATTTAAACAGTAAATCAACCATGTGGCAGTCGCAGAATCTTTAGTTCCTCCCTGAAGTACCTAGATAACAGTATCTCATGCACATTTCCCAAGCTGTTTTACAGATGCTAAAACCTCCATCAAATGGAAGAAGTTAACTACTTGGTGACCATAAGCACATGGCCCAGACCTACTGGAGCCTGAGGATTGATAACGTTAACCCCTATGACACCACCCTGTTACCTCACCATCAACCAATCAGAATTGTGTACAAGCTGATCACAAACCGTGGGATGCCCCTCCCTCACCTTGCCTTTAAAAATGCTTTGCTGAAACCCATCAGAGAATTCAGGTATTTTGAGCACTAGCTGTCCTGAACTCCTTGCTTGGCGCCCTGCAATAAATGCTGCACTTTCCTTTACCACAATCCAGTGTCAGTCGATTGGCTTTACTGCACGGGGGCAAGTGGATTCAGGTTTGGTTCAGTAACACTGGAGACACCAAAAAGGAAAGCAGCCCTGCTCACATCTTGATTTGAGCCCAGTGAGATGAGTGTCAGGAACTGTAAGACAACAAATTTGTGCTGCCTTGAACCACCAAGCGTGTGGTCATTCGTCACGGCAGCAACAGAAACCTACTACAAGGGGCAAAACTAGAACCAGATGGACAAGGGGGATAATACTAGAAATCAGAATAAAAACATTCAGAGCTGAAATTACAGCATGGCAGTAGGAATGGAGGAAAGGGACATAAGATAGAGACCAACTGGACCTGCTGGGAAGAGATAAGAACAGGAAAGGACAATGAATGGCTCTATGGCTTGGGAAACTACATGGTTCCGTTTCCTGAGATTGGAGTGGGGAGCACTGCCACAACAGGAGCAGCTGAGCAGGGCTTGCAGGAAGGAGGGAGAAGGGGATGTGGCTAGGCTGGTTGGATATATACTGTGTCCAAATGGAAAGTTGCAGCAGGTGGTTGGCTCTCTGTATGTGGCGTCTCTAAGACCGTACTTTCTGTATTCACTCTCTTGAGTGCATTCCTAATGTTGAGCAAATATAACAAAAGCCTTTTCTCTCCCTCAAGGTCCCTCTCATTATCCTCTAAACAAACGGACAGTGGTTGTTCCCCTCCTTGTCTCTCCATTTTCTTCTGGAAAATGACTGACACTCCTCCCCACCCTCCCCTATCCCTCACATAGGCTCTTGTCCTCTGGCTGACCAGAACACTCCGTGCCGGTCAGAGAACCCAAGGGTGCCATGCTCCTGAGGCTTCTCCCTCACTCCCTGTGGGAGGAAGCATACAGAGTGTCCCCGCAATAAGCCCACTCAAGCCCCTTCCCAGGGCAGCAATGTAGTGCCCTTGTTGCTCTTATCTGCATTTTTGGCAAGAGATGCTGTGTAAATAGAATTGTTCGCAGTCCTTCAATTGTTAAAGATTTGTTGCTTCACTTGACTACAGTGCATTCGTTACCCACTGCTTTGGAAACTAGATTTTAGTTACCGTGACAGCTGAAGTTAGTGCTTAGGGAA